>NC_142069.1:76487320-76524820 GCF_059756535.1 Pantherophis guttatus
TGCTTAGTAAGCCTATCAAATAGGGGTGTGGTGGCTCAGTGGCTAAGATGCTGAGCTTCTCGATCGAAAGGTCAGCACTTCAACTGTTCGAATCCCTAGTGCTGTGTAATGGGGTGAGCTCCTGTTACCTGTCCCAGCTTCTGCCAACCTAGCAATTCGAAAGCACATAAAAAATGCAAGTAGAAAAATAGGGACCACCTTTGGTGGGAAGGTAACAGCATTCTGTGCACCTTTGGAATTTAGTCATGCCAGCCACATGACCATCGAGATGTCTTGGGACAGCGCTGGCTCTTCGACTTTGAAACAGAGATGAGCACCGCTCCTTAGAGTCAGGAACGACTAGCACATATGTGTGAGGGGAACATTTACCTTTAAGGAAAACTTCGGCATTCAGGGGGAAAGGATGGGGGCCTTGCTTCTGGAAAGCTGACAAGAGATAGGAAGCTTGAGTGAGAAAGACAGGCATCTCCATTTTTTTCTTTTATTACCTGCCATTAAAGGTTCTCAGAAGGAAAGGGAAAAGTGCACTATGCCAGTAAATCAAAAGCAAGAATAAAAGGCAGCATTTGAACAGGAGAGGGGGGTGTTAAAAGGCTTATCCAATTAAGATTGTAGAAAAAGAATGCACAAATGGCCACTGAAATTAGGTGTATCCCCCTCCCGCCATTCCATTTGGCTGTGGATTTCTTTGTTTCACCGAGCTCTGCTTGCCAAGAAAAACCATATGTTCTGAATTCTTTTAACCTGAGCATACCTTCTGTCTCTGCTTGAAATTATTCTGTATTCTTGCATTAATTATATTAGAAAGTATGCAAAGCAGAGTCCTGGTCTCTTGGTGAGGCCTACACTGCATCTGGTTAGATAAATTCGAGGATGATCTGCATGAAAATATTTTCTTGCTACTCTAGAGTTGCTGGAAGTATTAACAGAGGGGACGGAACGAATTACCTCTATATTGAAATTTAACAGTGTTAATCATTGTCATTGCAGAAATCACAGGAAAAAGGGAAAAAAAGAGAAACAAATCTAAATAGCATTATAATAGTAGCTTTATATCCTCAGTTTTAATATTATCTGTTCAAATATTCATAAGTATGTACCAAGTGCAGTTGTCAGCGTTCCAAGTAACGCACCGACTAAAAGCAGAACTCCGAGGCAGGTAGATTCCTCAAAGAACATGTTTATTGGATACATCATTTTGGCACAGCCGGTGAAAACCAACTCTAAAAGTTCCCACTGTTTTCACCTAATTAAAAGAGGAAAAATCCCCCCTCCCAGATGTCACCGGTCACATTGTCCAATGAATATGGCTGGCAGGCTGCTTGGTCATTCCTCTCCTCCTTCACCAGCCACCTGTTAGGATGACCTTGGTTCCCACAGGAAAACTTTTTGTTTTGACTGTTAGCTGCGCTATCTACTTCCCCCCTCCCTTCCCCCTCTCAGACTTCGTGGCAACTATGAGGCAGCACAAGATGGCTTCAGCCAGGTTCACTTCAGAGTTGAATGCAAGGGGATGTTGCTGAGATTAAAGGTGCACTTCCTGGAAAGAAACACAGCTAATTTATTGTGTCATAGAGAATGTTGTGTTCACATTTCTAAAAAATTTAAAGTGCTTGGGGCAATCAAATCTGAAGCACTTCCATAATATTTGATATGAAACCTTTTCTGTTTTAAGTAGGGCTCCTACAAGGGTCAAATATGTAGGATAAAAGAAACCAAGGGATATGATAGCAGTCTTCTAGTACTTCAGGGACTGTCACAGAGAAGAAGGTGTAGACTTATTCTCCAAAACACCTGAGGGCAGGACAATGAGTACCAGGTAGAAGATTATTAGAGTTCCAACCTAGAATCAAGGAAAAACTTACTGATGGTGTGAACATGCCCTTGTCACCTCACGGTTAGATTATTGCAACACGCTCTACATGGGGCTACCCTTGAAAAGTGTTTGGAGATTACAGTTGGTCCAGAATGCAGCTGCGCAAGCTATCGTGGGTGCGCCTAGATACACCCACATTACACCAATTCTCTGCGAGCTGCACTGGCTCCCTATTGGTCTCCGGGCACAATTCAAGGTGTTGGTTATTACCTTTAAAGCCCTACATGGCTCAGGGCCAGGTTATCTTCGAGACCGCCTTCTACCACATAGCTCCCAGTGACTGGTAAGATCCCACAGAGTTGGTCTCCTTCGGGTCCCATCAGCTAAACAATGCCGGCTGGCGGGCCCGCGGGGGAGGGCCTTCTCTGTGGCTGCCCCAGCTCTCTGGAACCAGTTACCTCTTGAGGTCTGGACCACCCCCACCCTATTGGCCTTCTGAAAAGCGGTGAAGACCTGGCTTTTCCGGCAGGCCTGGGGCCATTGATCTCACTCTTGCGATCTTGTGAGATCCGGCCATGAATGGTGTGAATGACTTTTTAATGTTTTTAATGTTTTAATTTTTAAATGTTTTTATAATGGTTTTTTAAATGCATTGTAAGCCACCCTGAGTCTTCGGAGAAAGGTGGCATATAAATTGAACTAATAAAATAAAACTAATAATAACAATTAATCAGTGGAATGGCTTGCCTCCGGAAGTTGTGAGTGTTCCATTATGGGAAATTTTCAAGAAGAGACTGCACAGCCATTTTTCCAGAATGGTATGGGTCTAGGACCACTCGGCATGGCCATTTTCCATGGCCATCTCATCATGGCCAACTTGTCATGGCCAACTCACTACAGCCAACTTGCCTCAGGACAAGAGTTACGCTAATATTGAAGAAATGGTGGAATAGAATCACTAAAGAAAGAATGCCAAAGGAGGGACAAAATGTAATGGGAATGACACAAATTAAAATATTTTTTAGTTATTTTAAATACTTAAATCAAATTGTTGAAATGTCCTGCAACAAGTTGTCCCTCATGAGTTGGCCATGAGGAGTTGTCCGTGGTGAGTTGGCTGCAACAAATTGTCCCATTCCGAATGGCGTAGCTTCTCCTACTTGAGCAGGGGATTGGATTAGAAGACCACCAAGTTCCCTTCCAATCCTATTATTCTATGTTCTGTGCAATTGAAGTCTCTCCCCTTTTTACATGTGCATGATGCATGGGATGCACAGTGAGGTTTTGTTCACATGTTCACACCAGTTTGACTGTTTTGACCTCTTACAGTCACTCTGGCTCTGAAAAACCATGAATGTAACCCTGGAGACTTGGGAAAGGTAACATCATTTTCTAACCTTTTTAATGTTGCAGAAGGAAAAAAAAATATTTAAAGATGTTCTGTCCCCGTCGCACGCACACACACAAACAGACAGCAGGAGTTAATGAATCAAACAGTCAGGAATTCCTTTAAGATAACAGTATTGGCAGCGAACCATGAACTGCCTGCCAAGAGATTTTTCTCACTAAGGGAGGATTTTTTCTCCTCAGTCCGATATACCAAATTAATTCCACAAAGCAAAGAATTGTCAAAGTCCAGTCTGAAGAAATCCAAAAAGAGATTCTAACAGGGTTCTAGAAACATGATATGACTTCCGAGCTTTTCAATTTGTCCGTCACAAGGCCTGAATAGCCGACACACACCCTTTTATCCCTTGTGGGGTGTGGTCCAGTGACTCAGCTCAATCTCTGGCCTGCCCACGCCTCTTTCTCTGCTGCGCATGCTTATCCTTCTGACGCTGTCTGGGATCCAGCCAAAACTCATCCCCCTCGCTCTCTATCTGAGGCTGCTCCGAAGTGCCTTGCTCCTGGCATATCTCTTGGCCTTCGGAGGAAACCTGAGGCATTGCCAGAGAGGAGGGTCCTGGAGAGGGAGGCCTTCCAAATCCTCTCCTTCATCTTCTGAGTTCTCTCCCTCTGTTAGGACAGGCTCGGGGGTCGGAGTCACAACAAAAGACATGACTGAAAGCTTAAATTGATTGTCCTTAATTTTAATTGCATGGAAATGAAATCAAATCCAGAATAGTTTTTATCGTTATTGGAGTGTGACTTCTGCATGCTACACATAATCCAGGTACAATCCTCACTCTGGAACATGTATATATTGAACATTGACATCCTGAAAAAGTACAAGGCAGTAATAGATTTATTAAACGGGCCTCTATTGTGCATCTGCTGTAAATAACATTAAAAAAATACATGCAATCTTCCCATCAAATGCTGATAATACTAATTTACATTTTGTTGATTGTTTACAATGATATATTTCTGCTTTTTATAAGAGATAGAAAACATGAGAGAAGTGGAGAAAATATTTTTTTTCATCATCCCTAAAGGTTGGTCAAGGTGAGGGAACTGCAGAGCACAATTAATCCCCTCCTGCCCAGAAAAACACACACACATGAACAAATAGCAAAAACACACAAGTAGTATTCTCAGTTAATAATAATAATAACTTTATTATCATTCTACGTGTATCCACATTATACCCATACAACGAAATTCACTTAACACCCAAAGACCAGGCCCAACACACATAACAATCCCCAAACACCCACCCACCCACCACAAATTCCCCACCCCTAAACCACCCAAACATCCACACAACAGACCAAATAATGCTCTCCAACAGCTCACTGATGGTGGCCCTTTAGTTCATTGTTGAGTGCAATTATAGCTCTGGGATAAAAACTATTCAGAAAACATGTGGTCTGAGTTTTAATTGTTCTGAATTAACAGTTCTGAATGGACACATAAAGCAGCATACAGGGTTTTTAAAAAAACTAAATTGAGAAACTTCCAAGCTTACCAACTGTGGTTGTGTTTAAAGCCCTATCACTTTTAATCACAGTCTGACACAGAAATGTAACAGGTGAAATTTTTCCAGACATGAAGATTAGTGATGGAAAAAGCTTTGCCAGCTTAATTTCTCTCTGTCAGCCTGGTGATAAAGATAGATGTGCAAAACCAGTCATATTGGAGTGCCTGGTGCTAAGAGACAGTCTCAATTCAGCATCTCTCTCCTCTGCAGCAAACTAGCTCAAGTAACTATCAGGTGCTGTGATAGAAAGTGATACCTTCAATCCAGTAATTTTATCCCCTGCCCCACAGGATGCTGCTTCTCAGCCAGCCAGCCTATTAGGCCAAGGCCCACATTTGAAGACTTTGAGCAATCAATTTGAAGTAGCGCTGGAGACACTTACAAAGGATTTCTTCTATCTTCCTTCTCGTTCTCATCAGGGATCCTGTCCACAGCATGGTTAAAATAAAAAGAGAGAGAAGACAATTACAGGTGTCCATGTAATTAAAGTTCTGCCCCTTTAGCAATTCATGTGGAAAGCAATGGGGCTTCAATTGCACAGCGGTGGCAGCCATCTTGCCTTATTTAACATCCCCTGCCCCAGGAGGTCTCTGATCTTAATTTAGTCTGGTGGAAAAGAAGTACCATATTTTTCAGAGTATAAGATGTTCCGGAGCATAAGACACACCTTAGTCTTTGGGGAGGAAAATAAGAAAAAAAAATTCTGCCTCTGCCTACCAGCATCCATCGGTATTCATCTGGCTAACGTCCTGTCAGTGTGTGAGAGAGTTGAGGCTGTTTGGAAACTGAAACAGTATTTGCTGTGTGAGCAACAAGGAGACAGCAAGGAGCCTGGGTGTGGTTTAGCTCAATTGTTCTGTACTAAAGCTGCATGCTGCTCTGAAACTAAAACTGAAACTCCTCTCTTCTGCTTGTGTTTTGCTTGTGTTTGCTACCACGTTGGAAAACCTGCTTTCGGTATTGTATATTTACTTCATGTGTTATAGTATATTATATATAAAGAGAAGTAATTAAATCCTGCTGAATCAGTTACTTGTGTGTGCTTTCTGGATGTGATTGCTGCTGCAAACTCTGACATGTCCTTGGAGCAAATAGTAAACAGCCAGGCCAGCTTCAGCACATTATTGCAGCCTGATTCAGCACGAGCAGCTGATTGGTGGGTGGTTCGGCCTCCCGGAATACCACCAATCAGCTGTTCAAGGCTGCAGGGATTGCCACAGACCATTGCCACCTCCGTGCCTTGCATTTTTGGCCTCTTGGGCGGGGCTACATTCGGTGTATAAGATGCACCCAAATTTTCACTCTCTTTTTTGGGGGGGAGGAGTGTGTCTTATACTCTGAAAAACACAGTAGTTCCTTCCCCAAGAAGAAAAGATGAACAATTGGTGGCATTGTCTGCATTCTTGATGTGTTTCTTAAGCAACAATTGAGGGGTGTGTTGGTGTGCCTTGAAATATCCAGGTAGCCCTCAGCGTATATCCACAATTGAGCCCAAGTGTTGCTAAGTGAGACATTTGTTCAGTGAGTTTCGCCCCATTTCACCATTTTTCTTGCCAGAATTGTTAAGGGAATCGCTGCAGATGTGAAGTTAGTGACACATTTGTTAAGTGAATCTGGCTTCCAAATTGACTTTGCTTGTGAGAAGGTTGCAACATCTTCTCAAACTTTAAAATATTAGTCTGAATCACCCCGCATCGTTATGACATCTCTAGCTGAAAGTCTATGGAGATTCTCAGTCATGCAGGTTATGGTTGTCCCAAAAGTGCTTTTTTAATTTTTTCTTCTTGGATGAGAAGTGAAACATCTTCAAAGAAACAACAAAATCCAGTTGCCTCCTGAAAAAGCACCATTGGGATAACCATGACCTGGATGACTGAGAATCTCCATAGGCTTTTAGCTATGCATTTTGGGATGGACACCCTTCTAGTGGTGTGGGAGTATGAACAGATTCCCAGGAAAAAAATTGCAGACTACAGGAACCTCTTGCACTTCAGTTTGAGATGCAACATACTCATCCCTAACAGCCTGCACCTGTCTTCAACACTGAAGGGACAAAGGAGAGAAAATATCCTGCAGCCAAAAAGGCTCCACACCCATTTGTACTACTCAGGTGACCCTGAGGACACAGACAAACCCCCAAGTGACTCCCTAAAACAGGGGTGTCAAACTGTTGATCTGTGGGCCGGATGCTTCATGCATAGGCCACGCCCACCTCAGCTCCGCGAATGGGAAAAATGTCAACAAACGTTGACATTGAGGCAATGTTATGCCTCAAGTTTGACACCTGTGCCCTAAAAGAATGCAAATGACCAGCTTCTACAAGGAATATAAATCCTTCCATTCCCCACCATCCAACCAGAGCCGAAGAAGCTTTTTGGATGAGAAGCAAAAGGTCTTCAAAGAGAAAACAAGAAAGTCCAGTTGCCTCCTGAAAAAAGCACATTTGGGATCTCTAGCTGAAGTTCCAACCAGCATCTGAAGATCAAGACACATTTTAATTGCATATTCTGGCTGCAAAAAAATGTTAGTGATAGTGTTGATTTTAAAATCAGATTATATAAGATATTTTGAGGGAAAATATTACAAGAACTAATTGGGTTGGTTAAGATCATGTTCAGAAGCATTTTTCCCCCTCTCTTTCTCTCTTGGGGGTTCCATTAGCAGTATTGAAAACATGCCAGAAGTATTTTTTTTTAAAGCTAAATGTAAGATTTTTAAAATATTTGAAAGAAGAGCTAAGTTAGAAATGGTATGTTATAAGAAAAAAAAAAAACTTCATTGAAGCTAATAAAATACAAGAGATATGGGAGCATGTAATTGAGCTTTGATAAAAGTTTAATCAATTTATAGTTTCTAATTCATTATGCAAACCCAAACTGGAATCTCAAAGCTTCAACTTCATGTTACTTAGAACTACGTAGCAAAAGCAAAAATATATATCTGTATAAAAGTATGCATACTAGTGATAATATACACAGAAGTGCAGGCATTCTTGAAAAAAGTTCTAAAAGGAAAGTTTTATTTAAAGAAGCTTGCAAATAAAAATGTCTACATTACAGAAAATGCAGGTAAAATGCATTTTTAAAGCAGATTTTTTAAATAAAATTGGAGACGATGTAGAAAGGGTACAGAATAAATTAGAAATGGAGGAAAAATTACAAATTTATAATAGCCAAGTTTCAAAGATTCATCCATCCTTTAAACAATATATGTAGGCTGAACTAATTTTGATTGGTGTCTAATAAAAGCATACTATTCCAGACTGTTTCAGATATTATTTTGACTTACACTCTATCACCAAGAATAACTGAGAAAGCAATATTAGATTCTTTAAAAATATTGGGAGAATAATATTATATGTTCCATTCTAATCTAATAAAACTGTTCACATACTAGGGAAGTTGACTTATCAAACATTTATTGATTTCAGAATATTGTGTGTGAGCATATTAAACCTGTCAGACCTAAATTCCTGATGGATTCTAATGCTTCAATAGTCTTTTCCTCATTTTTTGCTCCAATATATATATATATATATATATATATATATATATATATATATATATATATATATTAAAAAATATGGACCTTATTTTTTAGCACTCACAGAACACTCAAATTGTTACTGATAAAATCAATATAATATAAATAAAGCAAAAAAGAAAAAGACATTAACACATTTCCAGGTAGATTCATCGGTTAATATTAAATGAAATAAAATACAGAATATGTTCCCTAAAAACAAGTATCTTTCTAAATGGATGGTCTTGAGTAATTAGCAAAGGGATATTAAATGGACAAAGTTTATAACTGACAAAATATGTCTTTTTCTATCATTCCATCATTACCTCCATCATTAGCTGAGACAAAGGACACTTCTATATGTGTAATAACATGTGGGAATGACTTTGGGAGCTGAGGCATACATCATCTTGAAGAATATCATCTATCTATTGATCAGTCCATCAATCCATCTATCCAACTATAGATAGATCATCATCATAGTTGGAAGGGACCTTGGAGGTCTTCTAGTACTGTGATGGCGAACCTCTGGCATGTGTGCCAGAGGTGGCACGCAGTGCCCTCTCTGTGGGCATGCGAGCCGTCGCCCTAGTTCATGCGTGCATGCCTCCCACCAGCCAGCTGGTCTTTGGGTCTCAAAATTGCAATTGTTTGATATATGTTTTAGCCTCCTGCCCTCTAAGAGCAATCTTAATTGCTCTTCTCTGCACTCTTTCCAGAGTCTCAGCCTCTTTCTTATATCATACTGGATGCAATATTCCAAGTGCAGTCTTAACAAGGCCTTATAAAGTAGTACTAATACTTCACATGATAACATTGTGATATGTTTTTCAGCATGGTGTGACTGTAAGCCAGCAACATTGTGTGACTGTAGGTCAGTTTTCAACTCTTTTTGAGAGAATATAGAGTGGAAATTATGGTAGTGTGGTTGTGTCTCAAGAGAAGTGTCTCCACCAAATCTGAGTGCAGACAATATAAAAGGTAAAGGTTCCCCTGGCACATATGTGCTAGTTGTTCCTGACTCTAGGGGGTGGTGCTCATCTCTGTTTCAAAGCTGAAGAGCCAGCGCTGTCCGAAGACATCTCCGTGGTCATGTGGCCGGCATGACTAAACGCCAAAGGCACACGGAACGCTGTTACCTTCCCACCAAAGGTGGTCCCTATTTTTTCTACTTGCATTTTTTACTTGCTTTCTAATTGCTAGGTTGGCAGAAGCTGGGACAAGTAATGGGAGCTCACCCCATTACACAGCATTAGAGTTGAACCACTGAGCAATCAAATCTGTTAGTACAGTTTATCCTGGAGCTTCCTTACTATGAATTGATGTAAATAACATTTAATGATTTTTTTAATATTATGCATGTAGAATTGTTTATACTGTATTAACAGGAATCTTGATTGTACTAAAGAACGTATACATGGAATATTGTACATATATAAGGAAGTGAGAGAGAATGACTCCTTTTCCATCAGTGTGCAGACACTGAGGATATGATCAGCTGGTTCAGTCTCTTTTCCTCCTTCCTTTTCAATTAATTCATGCTTATTCATTTGGCTCTGCAACCAAACAAGACAGACACAGACTTCCACAGATAGTTAGAACTGCAGAAAAAACAATTGCTACCAACCTGCCTTCCATTGAGGACCTGTATACTGCACGTGTCAAAAAGAGGGCTGTGAAAATATCTACAGACCCCTCACATCCTGGATATAAATTGTTTCAACTTCTACCCTCAAAACAATGCTATAGAGCTCTACATACCAAAACAACTAGACACAAGAACAGTTTTTTCCCGAATGCTATCACTCTGCTTAACAATTAATTCCCACAATAGTATCAAATTAACTACTAAGACTGTATTACTATTATTCTTCTCTTCCTTACTAGTATCTATCTCTTCCCATTTATGGCTATATCCATGTTACTTGTATCTTTACAACTTATATTGTTTTTATTGTTTCCTAGTATGATTTGATTGCTTATTAGTATCCTATGACTATCATTAAGTATTGTACCTTATGATTCTTGATGAACGTATCTTTTCTTTTATGTACACTGAGAGCATATGCACCAAAGACAAATTCCTTGTGTGTCCAATCACACTTGGCCAATAAAATAATTCTATTCTATTTTATTAAATGATGCCAACCTTGAAAAGGAACCCAACATTTGTCTTTCAAATCAGATGGCATTGCCAAAGTATTAGCTGGAAATAATTATGCATGGCAGAAATGACTGTGAGTGTATTATAATGCCAAGTTGCTTGTCTGCATAAATTAAAACTATTTCACTCATCCATCTTTATTCTGTATTAGGCATCTAATGTATGAGGTTAAAAAAACAAAAAAAGAATGCAATGGCATTGAGTTGTAAGTTTTACCATGTTAACGCAGTGCATATCTAATCATATGTAATTTTCTTCTGCAGTATGCCTGTCCTATCATTGAGGAAAGTAATAATTCATTTATTAATGTTCTTTCCTCCAGTTTTGCATTATATGTTGACATTTTTAATGTTCTACTACTAACACACTTGAAATACACTTGAAAGAAAGTTTATTAAAGTGTCATCATGTCTTCAATGCCACAAGCAAACTGTACAGTTGAGGAAGGCTGGAAAATATATTGTATATTATTTTCTAAGTTAAATGGATAAAAAAGAGATTAAGTTAGTGTTATACTAGCCTTCAAAAGTCTGTTTGTGGGGAGGCAAATAGTCTCATCTGGACTTTCTAAAAAAAACCTTGACTGGCATATTTTTATTGTATTAGGTCTTAATATACAGTAGTGGCCAAAATTGTGGAAATGTTTTAGGAAAAGTGTATTTTTGAGGTTTGATGGCTAATAACACCACTTCTTTTTTGGAGTTTCAAGATAATCATATTCCACTGCTGGAATGGCCTGGGAATAGCCCAGATCATAACCCAATTGAAAATCGATGGAGCCGACTAAAGAACCTTGTTAGTCAGAAGCAACCCAGCAATAAAACCCAGTTAGTAGACACAAGCATTCAATCTTGGTTTCACATTATAACAGCTGCAGAACTAAAAGATTTGGTTCACTCCATGGGAAGACGTTGTAAGGCTGTAATTCATGCTAAAGGTTACTCAACTAAGTATTAACTGACATAGTAATAATTTTTGTACATCTCGTTTTTTCTACGTGTTTCACTTTTCTTCTTTATACTGTAACTGCTATTCTAATAGCAAATCCTTCATAAAAGTTATTGCATTACATTCTTGATTAAATTATCTTTCCGTTGATATATAATTTTATGGTACTACTCCCCCCCCAAAAAATGGTTTTATTAGCTAGTTTTAGAAAATACTCTTTTCCCAAAAGGTTTCCACAATTTTGGCCACTACTGTAGCTAAGATACAATCATGTAATTTTCCTGAAAAAATGGTCTCTTTAGCATATACGAAACCTCATGTTTGTTGCCATATTACTGATTGTGACAAATATCTATCTAATCAGTTGCTAATGAAAATGAATCTTCAATAATTATTTCATGGAGTTTTTAAACAGAATTAGTATTTTCCAATAGATTTGTTATTATATTATATTATATTATATTATATTATATTATATTATATTATTATATTATATTATATTATATTATGGTGTCATAGCAGGTGGCAGCACCTACCTAACCTTGGTTAATCTAGGAATGATAAGCATGTTGGGACCATTTAATTAATATTTGAATAGGGAACCAGACTGGGAAGTAAAAACAAACAAACAAACAAAATTCCCAAAGAAGAAATCATTTCCATATTTTCTTTAAAAAAAAAAAAAACATGGATATGTCCTTAGAGTCATTGTGAAGCAAGCTTAGGTTGAAGGTAATTTACTACAAAGTTTAATTATCACATAGTTTTGTATTCCAATGCAATGATAGTTACCTCATAAAGCATCCTGAAAAATAAGAGAGAGGATTGAATGGATGTGGCGAGTGGTTGAATCTGAGAGCCTTTCATTTCCTAGACTAGGGGTGTCAAACTGGATTTCATCGAGGGTTGCATCAGGGTTGTGTTTGACTTTGGGGGGCTGAGGTGGGCATGGCCAGGGTGGGCGTGGCCAGCTCGACATCACTTGTGTTGGGGGCACCTGTGGTGGCCCAAGCACTCTTCCAGCGAAAATGGGCTCCCAACCTCCATACATATGTTGATTTGATTCAGAGATGGGATTCACTTACCTTCCCTACTGGTTCGCAAATATGAACGCACCTTCCATGCATGCTTGGCCTTTTGCGCATGCTCTTTGCTCATTCACGTGCCTCCCATGCATGCCCACAACCTTCAAAGCATGGCTAAATAGATGACATTACATCCGGGCGGGTGGGCAGAGCTTACCACAGTCAGCACTACCAGTTCGCTCGAACCAGACAGAACTGGCTGAATCCCACCACTGATTTGATTATTACAGAAGTTTCTCTGAAGGATCATAAAATTGTAAAATAGAAGTCTTAATTAAGTAGCTAAATGTCAATTATTTTTTTAAAAAATATTGCAATTGGATGTTAAATTTAATGTAAAAATAAAGTCCTGATTTGGATCAAAGTGATTGCTAAGAAACACATTCAAAGTCACGACGTTAGTTATGCCTAATTTCCTTATCTCCAGGCATTCAATATGTCATATAATAATATTGCTGATGTTAGCTTGGTTCTATTTAGGGTTTATTTTTAACTGGGATATTAACAGGATGGATGATTTCTATTCTCAAGTATGTTCTGCACATAATTCAGTTTACCACTTGTTATATATCATATCAGAGAGAAAAATAAATGAAGCCTCCTGAAAACTTATCTCTCTCCCTGTTGGGTTGAATTTAATGAACACCACTGAGGCTTTCTGGGGTGTTACAGGTACCTTCATATACAGTAACTGGTAGATGGTTCCGTACCTCCCTCTCTGAAACTGAAAAGACCCTTGCAGATAATTACATGTGAAATAATATTGGCATTCATCTTTGAGAGAATTTATTTGGAGTCAGCGAAATGAAGATAGGAAGCATGAATGGTGCTTAGCTCTGTCTCTATGAAATTAGGCACTGTAAATGGAATGACTATATTATACAACACACACACACACAAACAAACACACACACACGTGTGTGTGTGTGTGTGTGTGTGTGTGTATATACAGTTAATATTTTGGGTTTCTTCCCGTGTAATTGTGAACATATCCCTAAAGGGGTAGAAGCGACGTTTCGACAGAATCTCATCTGCCATCATCAGGCTTATGTGAGGGGTCTTTAACCATTGTTAAAGTGCCATTGTTTTTGGCGGTGTTATATTTTATTCTTATGAAAAATGAAGCACCCACACCCACACTCACACCCCATCATAACAATTTATCCGATTTATTCTAGGTTTATGGATCCAACCACATATCCCTATATTTTGGTCTAGAAAAAAGATCTAATGTAGTATTTGGACATTAAACTAACATTGTGCTAATAGTTATAGCAATGAACATGTTTTTAACTAGGTATGTTCTGCCCCAGCTACAGACCCCAAAGAACACAGCACACACAAAGTCCATACAAGCCTTAGTTACTAATTAAGGACTACTAATGAGCTTTCTTAGTAGTTGTTCGAATACAAGTACAGTTTAAATCAGTCTTTTCTGAACAAGGGCTGTTAATTTAACTTCATTAACAGCTGACAAGAATCCAAAGAATAATAACTCAATTCTGAGGCACAGTATTTCAGATAACCATAATCTTACTGTGGTTGGCAGAATGCCCAGAAGCAATTTGCAGGAAAACTGACAAGAGAGAAACAAGAGCCAAATCAAACGTTTCTGGAATAAAGACGCAAAAGAATATGAATGAAGTTGTTTCCTGCAAATTGCATCAGTTGTCATCCTTCCTTAAATAGGCTAGGGGAGTAGCCAATTAGCCCCAAACCTTAGTCTCGAGGAGACCTCCTCCTGAAGAGCCACTCCTGCCTTTTAACAGCTCTGCACGCTTGTGCATTGAGAAGAGGCTCCTCCTCTTCTTCCTCTTCACTTATGGGAGCTTCTGGAGGTTCTGAAGGCCCTGGCTGAATCCCTGCCTCTGGCACCACATCTTCTCCAGCCTCCTCATTGTCTGACTCGAGCGCCAGCTGCACAGGCTGCTGGCGCAGCTCCACACCAGCCTCCTCGCTGTCTGAATCAGCTACTAATTGCACAGGCTGCTGACGGGCCACAACAAGGTAATTTCTAACTGATGGTGATGATGCTGCCCAGATATAATAGACTCCAGTTCCTCTGAGTCCCCATCAAGTTCAAAAAGTCATTCTAAAACTTCACACAGGACTATTCTATACAATTTCCTCCTTCTAGATTCAACAGTCAATATTTGGATCAACTGTCTTGTGAACCAGTGTATGTGTTTCAAATTGAAGCTTTTCTTTGATTGTCATGTTATTAATTCTGCCACATTTCCCTGGTGAATGTGAATGAATGGGAATAAATCATTTTCCATTCTCTTTAGACTGAGGAAAATAAGTTTGTTGGATTTCTTTCTTTTAATCCAATTGATGTGGCCACCCACTCACAAGCAACTCTGGGCTGTTAGCAACATTAAAACAGCAAAGAAACAGAAGTTATTCAAATCTCGAAAAAATGATATCATAAAAAGAACACGCAGTGTCTCAGTGACTCAGATCTGTTAGGTTATACTGTATGTATTTTTTATTTATGAAGTAGTGCATCTTTAGCATAGGACGATCTGAGAACACTTACATTATGAAGAACAACATAGAAAAGAAAAACGGAAGTGTGTATACCACAGAAGCACTTGCATTACCCTGATAGATTGAAATCATGCCGAGAAAGAGTTCCTTCAGTCTTAAAAATAATCGTATCAAGTAGATTGATGAAACAGTGGTCACGAAAGGATAAGCACAGAAAATAAAATAATTCTAGAAATTAGAATGTAGCCTCAGGATGGTGTGTGTGTGTGTGGGGGGGGTAGTTCTACCAACTTTTAGAAATGGCTCCTAAGAACTTTGGTAGCCAAAATCAAGCTGCACAAAAAGAGCACAAATATTTATTGACAGTGCTTTGAAGTTGAGAATAGTTTTACCCAGTGTCTGACCTGAAAGCAAACATATCAAATAGGTAGTACAAAATTATTTTCAGAAAGATTATAGCAAGAAAAAAAAAAACCCATTCCCCCCGCCAATTTATGCATTGACTCCTTGCTCTGTCCCCAGATTAAATATAGAGGCCACCTGTAATAAGACTTTAGGACAGTGATGGCTAACCTTTTCCAGACTGAGTGCCCAAAGTGCACGCAAACCCCCAAAATGCAATATGCACGTGGCCCAGTGGTGAAATGCAATTTTTTTACTACTGGTCTGTGGGCATGGCTTGGTGGGCATGGTGTGGCTTGGTGGGCGTGGCTGGGAAAGGATACTGCAAAATCTCCATTCCCACCCCACTCTGGGGCCAGCCAGAGGTGGTATTTGCTGGTTCTCTGAACTACTCAACAGTTCTGCTACTGGTTCTCCAAACTACTCAAAATTTCCACTACCGGTTCTCCAGAACCTGTCAGAACCTGCTGGATTTCACCCCTGGCATGGCCCCCCGCATGCCGCCTGCTCATGCACACATGCTCCCTGCCCCCTGCATGCCTCCTGCCCCCGTGCATGCATGGCAGAGACCCGAAGACCAGCTGGCTGGCGGGAGGCATGCACACATGCATGGCAGAGCTGAGCTGGGGCGACGGCTCGTATGCCCATAGAGAGGTTCTCTGCATGCCACTTCTGGCACGCGTGCCATAGGTTCGTCACCACTGCCCTAGGAGGATAGTCCATTAAAACAAATAGTTTGAAATCACCTGCAATGAAATACTGGTAGGTAAGAAAAGAAAAAAATATAGAAATGATAGTCATGGGTTCTTTTTTCTATTTTGTTACTGACTGTGGTCTGGTGAGGCTCCAAACCAAAAGCAACTATGTCTTTTCTCTTTCTGCCATCTGGTGGTTACCGTATTTTTCAGAGTACAAGACGCACCTTAGTTTTTGGGGAGGAAAATAAGAAAAAAGCTGATTGGCAGGTGGATCGGCCTCCTGGAATACTCCCAAATCAGCTGTTTCCAGAGGTGAATTTTAGCAACAGTTTCCTTGGTTGTGAGCTCTGTGCCTTGCTTTTTTTTCTGCCTCTGAAACTTCTAAAACTCCATTTTAGAAAAAAAAAATTTCCCTGCCTCTGAAAGCCTCCGAAACAGAGCTTCAGAAAAAAAGCCTCTGAAGCTCTGTTTGGGGGCTTTTTTTCTGAAGCTTCGTTTCTGATGCTTTTTTCAGCCTTTGAAACCTCTGTTTGAGAAACTGGGTAGGGCTACATTCAGAGTATAATTTGCACCCAGATTTTCACCCTCTTTTTTGGGGGGGGAAGGTGTGTCTTATACTCCAAAAAATATGGTAAATATAAGTTTATGCTTACATCCAAAGGTGCTTTTTTTTCAGGAGGTAACTGGACTTTCTTGTTTTTTTCTTTTGAAGATGTTTTGCTTCTCATCCAAGAAGCTTCTTCAGCTCTGACAGAATAGTGGAGAATGGAAGGATTTATATTCCTTGCAGACAGTGGAGTCTGCAAATGCACTCCCTCATCATCATCATCTTTTAATAACCCCATAAGGGTTGGAGTCTGGACAACTGAATGGAACTGAGGGTTTACTGACCAGATGCTTTTCCTGTCACCAATACCGAGTTATATTCATCTCAATGTGCCCAGAGAGAGAAAAATATCTGCCTCTACCTAGCATCGAACTCACAGCCTCCTGATTGTGAGGCGAGAACTCCACCTCTAGGACACCACACCATTCTTGGCCACCAGCCCCTCCAGCAGTCGAATCAGAGGAGGAGGAGGCATGGGAGTCAGGGTCAGCGTCTGGGCAATCTGGGAACTCCGAGGGGGAAGAGGGAATGGAGCTGGCACCCACAGAGAGAGAGAGGAGGAGCCTGGGCCATCTGTCAGCCCTCAGATGGAGAGTCAACAGCCCCCAGGTCTGGAGGTGATTGATGAAAAAGAGGAGGAACAGCTGGGTCCAGTGCCTTACATGCGGATGCGCAGAAGGCAGAAGAGAGGAGAGCAGTGGAAATCTATGGGCTGATCCTGGGGAAAGAAGAGCCACAGCTGTTAGCGAGGCCCCACCCTAGCTCTGGGGATAAAAGGCAGGGGGTGGAGATAAATAGATGTAGCAGACAACTATTCATCTTCTGGCTGGACGGACTTGTTAGCCTGTGACAGAAACTTTTTGGCAGGGCTTGTGGCACGCCTAATAAAGGAATATTTTGAGTTCATGTCAGAGGGTTTGTCTTGTTTGAGGAGCTGGGTCAGGACACCAGTGCATGATGCATCTGGCCTGCAGGCCAGGAGTTTGACAGCCCTGCTCTAAATCCTTCTTGTTCCTTGCTCACTATTTGGGCCCCTGACTTGATTCTTAGACCCTTCTTAGGACTATTCTTGTATTGTTTTCTTCTGCCTCTGAATCCCTTCTGCCATCATCTTATGCTTTGCTCAAATTACAATACAAAAACAAAAACACGTTGAATTATCCGAGCCTTAGCACTCTCTAATTGCGTGCCTTGTCACCAGCTACTGTCAGATTTACAACACGACAATAAAGATTCTTGGAATTGTAAAATTGTCTTGCTGTTTTGTTTTCATCAGCTTGCATATGACAAGCTCTTATTTCCATGCTCCCCGTTTTATGTCCTCATTTCTGCTATGAAGGGTACGTTGATCATCTCACAAAGTTCTGGAGTTGCGCAAGACAGATTTTGACAGCGCTGATGTCTCCTGGAAGCCATTATGACATTACATGCATTATGGTGTCATTGCCTAAGTGACACAAATTGTGTAACTTATATTAGTCATTTGCATCATGCATTAAACATCACTTGCTCTTCCAATGATCCCCTGGAAAATCCCATCTGTGTGGGTATGTGAAAATAATACCTGTATAGGACTGACATCCATGAATTTTCTCATGTCTTTTCATCAGAATAAAAAGAAATAATTCCACACAGATATTCTTCATGATAGCTGGTGTATTAGGCGAGTTCAGTAATTTTATTTTCATGTAGGATTACAGTGAATTTCATTAGTGTAATTTATGTTGACACATCCAAAGTATATGCATTGTGTTTTATTAAATTAACCCTTGCTTTTGTGTCTTTGTTGTAGACATTTTGCTTGTCTCATCCGTAGTAGGCTGTATTTTATATGCTTCTAAACTTCTCTAGAAACCTACACAACTCATGGAAAGCTAAGTGATTAAATTAAAATAGACACCAGTGTAGCTGAATATTTGAAATTTTAGATCTTGAAATCCATATTGCTGCTTCAGACTCTTTTTGCAGAGCACTTTATAACTCACATTCCTCAGTGTGAAGTTAACAGAAGTGAGAGAAGGAATTTATTTGGGAATTGGGGATTGGATCAAAATATTGCTCCTATTGCTGATAGTGTCTATATGTTTGGTCTTGCTACTAGATTCTTCCTGACTGTCTGTCACTCTCTCTCAATCTATCTAGCATCTGTCTGTCTGTCTGTCTGTCTCTGTCTCTCTCTGTCTATCTATCTATCTGTCTCTCTCTCTCTCTGTCTTTAATTATTTATTTTTTTGTCAGAGAGGCAGAAAGCAAAATTTAAAAATGAAGAAAATGGCCATGTGTCTGTAAAACAGAGAGCATTGCAATATATTCTCACAATGACATGTTTCTGGCCCCTAAATAAACTTTTCCAATGTCAGTGCTGGCAGTTTCCCCCTGAAATTCTCTGAGCTGCTTTGTTGCACAGTGCAGTACTTCCCCCAAAAGTGCTAACTACGAGTTAACAAGCTCAGGTCTGTGATCTTAATTAGTTGACTAGAACCTTCCCTGCTTCCTGAAACTGACCAGACTTTATAATCAGTTTCACATTGAAGGCTTTTGTTGTTGTAAATGCAAGCATTAATTGGAAAAATGATTTTATAATTACCACTTATTACTGTTGCAAATGGTCGCTAATTGAGGTATTTGCTAAATGAAGATTAACTGGGTAACCTTCCTGAAATTAGATATCTTCAAACAGAGATATCCTCAATGAGAATTAAAAAGACCAAGATGTTGTCTACAATTGAGCTCTTTTTTTAATCGTATGCATGCACATTAATACAAGGAAGAACTTTAATTGTGAAGTTACAGTTAGCATCTTTATCTTTTTGCCACACTCCCACAATATTTCTGTATCCAAGTCCTATTATTCCTAACTTGTGACTGTGCTGTCTGAGAACTATGGGAGTTGAGACCCAAACTTTGGAGCACTTCAGCTTGGGAGAGGCTGATCATCTCCATACATCTGTTGCTTCTACTTATATTCCATACCCTTTTAATGCTTTCTTCCAGTGGTGGGATTCAGCCAGTTCGCACCTGGGAGAACCAGTTGTTAACTTTCTAAGCTGTTCAGAGAACGGGTTGTTGGAAGAAATCTTATTTTGTTTTTGTTTTTTCACTTTACAGGGCTAATCCTGTAAGGAAGGCAGGAAGGAAACATTCTGGTGTTATTTCTAGCCTAATCTTTATTGCCCTGCTTACAGAAACTGCCTCTCTGGTTAACCCTTATTACATTGTAACAGCTAAGGCGAAGCACCCATCGACATGAGTAACATTGAGTTGGCCACCCCCACACAATCACATGACCATTGAGCCACTCCTATTCAGCTGGTCATTAGGGCAGAGAACCGGTTGTTAAATTATTTGAATCCCACCACTGCTTTCTTCCATAGACTGATCTCCTCGGTCAATAATATACATGCTGTGATCTTAGATATCTAATTCTGTTTTACCTCCATAAAGATAGAGTGCAACTAAAGGGATAATAGGCATCATTATTATTGTTTGAGCGGTACTAGAGATAGCTTATAGCTTTCACACTGACAATATAACTGAAGGATGTACGTTCGGAATGACATAGTCTCTAAGTTTGCTTTGCAGAATTATTCTCTGTATTTGTTCATTCTGGCTCATTCTAACACGTTCACTGTAACATACTGTTCAAAATTCACTGTTGGACAGATGCAATCCATTTACTGATATACCTAAGGTGATATACTTTGCATTTCTGAGAAATAACATCTCCCCAGTCATCCTAGTATGAGTTTGCTGGTCTGCACAGTTGGATACCAAGAGCTTTGTTTACTTATTTTCAGATGGAAGTGTCATCATAATTTGGTGCTTAGGAAATGCGGAGGTTCATATTGTTTTCAAGCAAAGAGACTTCTTTAACAGACATTGTGTGCTGTTTTGAAAAAGAACCTAGACTTTTGATGTATTGGAAAAAAAACCCCAACCTAAGCTTTTAAATTTTGTCACTGTTTTAATAGAAGTTTTTTTTTTGTTTTGTTTTTTAATGAGACAAGTGAATCAAAATGTTTTAGGAAGATAAAATAAAATAGAAAACCCGAAACCTCTTTAGGTTTTGAACTTGAAAGAAGCAATAATGGTTTGGTGAAAAAGATGTATGAACTGCAATACATAAGCAGCTGAAGTGATTGTATTTTATGGATATTAGCATTTAATATTATGAAGACTTCACAGCATGTGTGACTGGGCCTTACATTCTCAATATTTAAATGCCATTCAATAGTTTATGAAACTGTCAGAATGACTTTTTCTCCTGCTGATTTCAGATATTTATTGCTTTGCTCAGTATTTTTATTTATTTGAAGATCAGCACTGGAGCTGCTTTTCCACAGAATTTACTACACTAGAAAGAAACTTGGCAACCAAATTAAACGCTTTTGTTTTTCTTTCACTTCAAAACAAAAATGATTTTCCTAAGATTAACAAATGTTGATGTGGAATAGGCTCAGATGTGAGATTTTAAACTTAAAAAAAAAAGAATTCTTTGGAATATAAAAGCTTGAATTTCCGATGCTTTTGGAACACCTGAAAACCACCTGAAACATCTTTGTGTTTGGATTTCGTTTATATCACACACATCTAATGTCTCTGGCAAATAAAAATCAATGTATCTCTTTTGACATCCTTGATTCTAGAAGTATTGATTCTCAAAGTACAACAATCACCTTGTTTATTTATTAATGGTCATGGATCGAAGAAAGATAGGTAATCCCGCAAACTCAGGTTCATAAAAAGAAGCAAAGAAAGAGTCCTTAAGTTAGAACCTTTACTGATTCTTTTGTTGCTTGCCATATTATTTTAGATAAAAGCCTTTCTGAGGCTTTTTTTTCTGAAGCTTCTTTCAGAGGCTTCTTTCAGCCACTGAAATCTCCATTTGGGAGGCTGGGTGGGGCTACATTTGGAGTATAAGACGCACCTAGATTTTCACCCTCTTTTTTGGGGGGGAAAGGTGCATCTTTCTCTGAAAAACAACTATAAACAAACTATACTCTGAAAAATATGGTAATAAACCCAGTCCCTACTAAGCAGAGATGGTTCTAAAGGTTCTAACAAAACTATGTTAACAAATCTGGAGAATGACACAATAAACAAAAGATCAGAAGAAGTTAAGTTACATACCAATACCAAAGAAAGGAGATTGAACAGAATACAGATAGTCCTTCAGAATAAAAGCCTCTGAAAGAAGCCTCTGAAAAAAAGCCTCCAAACAGAACTTCAGAAAAAAAGCCTTTTTTTCTGAAGCTCTGTTTCAGAGGCTTTCAGAGGCAGAAAAAAAAAAGCAAGGCACAGAGCTCACAACCAACGAACCTGTTGCTAAAATTCATCACTGGGAACAGCTGATTGGGGGTATTCCGGAAGGCCAATCCACCCACCAATCATCTTTTTTCTTATTTTCCTCCCCAAAAACTAAGGTGCGTCTTATACTCCAGTGCGTCTTATACTCCAAAAAATTACGGTAACTTGGATTACCATATAGCATAAAAAGGATACTGCCTCTACGCACGGACATGAGTTTTGGTGGATTCATTTGGCCCTGAACACTCCAAAATGATGCTACTTTACTTCAACATCCCATAAAATAAACTATTAGACTTAACTATGGCAAAGGTTCTCCTATGAATAGGATATTGAAGCAATAGGTGGGTGTCAGCACTCCAAACTACATTTGTTCCAGTGCTGACAGAAGGAGGAGAAGAAGGGGCAGCTGGCAAGAGGACACTTGACTTTTCACCTACTTATTTTCCCTGAAGATAATATCCCCTAGGAGATGGGATGGGAGGGGGGACATTCCTGGGAGCTGAAGTAGTAGATATGGGGAGAGTGATTTGGAAGATGGCCAATGAGACGCAGAGAATTGGGGAACGGAAAGGGAAGGTTTGGGGTCAGGAAGTCAGTGTTGGTTACGACGTAGTCAGGGACAGATTGTCATGCTTAATAAATGAAAGATTTCATCGAAGACTATTTGTTTGGAAATGCAATTTATTTGACACCGAAACCTGACAGCTGGGTGCAGAGAAAGGTTTGTAAATTAGACCTTGGGTGGGATGGTAGGTATGATTGGGCACTGCTTTATTGTAATGGTACTACTGCACTTTACAGACATAAAAGAGGACTGGTTTTAATCACCTGATTGTGTCTGCTATTTTGAGATCATTGGACCTTTCTTCCATTTGATAGATGCCCTTGAGTGAGTCTACTTCAAGATCTCCATGAAAGGTTTGATCAGGCTGAAAGACCTCATAGGCTAAATTCTTGGTTATGCTTCATTTTCCTATAAGAAAATATATATATATATATATTGGTCAGAATGGATTCCCTCCTACCAAGAAGTTTAAAGAACAGTAAATAAACCAGAAGTAAACAAAAATTGTTTCATGGGGCATATAATTCCTCACTACTATCTCAAAACTAAGGCTTCAAAGATTATTTGCTTTTTGTCTTTCCACTTAAATGTGATTTTTTTATATACTATCTTCTTGCAGAGCACAAAAATGCTAAGTTACATGAGAGTAAGCAGCAGGGAAGTCAGTGGTCTGCCTAGCCACTTATAAAATTGCACTGATCGCTTATTATATTCTTTCAAAATGAAAGGTGTATGGTATTTAAAAGTAATAACACTTAGCAACTGGGGAGGGGAAGTGGTGTCAAAATATAGTATTCTTCAGAGAATCTTGAATGGAAAGATACTTATCACATAAAGGGAAAAAATGGTAAAGTGAATATTTAACCTCCAGGTCAATAACAAATCACTGGGAATATTATCTTTTTGTGCGTTTCAGTTGATGAGGTATGTTTTGTGTGAAGATGCAGATAAAAGGGTATTATAACAGTAATTGCTTAATTAACATGTTACAATGCTGCGATAATGACACACTTGATCTATGCATTGCAAAGTCTAATTTAAGACTAAAAGGAGGAGAGAATTATTTCAAATTCACCATTATCTAAATCAGTTTATATTTTTAAGGTCTCACTTCCTTTAGTTCTTTAAGAAGAAAGAGGTGAATGGTTTTGAAAACAAAAGGAAAGTGTAAGAATTGGTGTATCGATGTGATCCAAGGAAGTGATAGACAGAAATAATGAATAATGTGATTTAAAACTAAATTTAGCTAGATTTGTGTTTCTTTTCTTACCTGTAATTCCTTTAGTTTATTATTTCTTATGATCCTTCAGTGCTTTGCATAATGTGACTTACCCCAAAAGGGAATTGTATGATGGTTTTATATATATATATGTATGCAAGGAGATTTTAATATTGCCTTTTTTGAAATGAATGCATATTTTAGTATGTATTCACCAATTCTTCTGAATAAAATATAAGGATAATGAGTGAATATATCTCAGTATGCAACTTGGTGACGTTCAAATATTTGGGATTGATTTCCCATCAGCCCCATAAAGATCAGCGATGGGGAGTCATGAAGGGAAAAAGCAAAGGCTATCAGATAATTTCTTAAGTAATATTTTACTTTCTATTCTATGACCAGAACCAGAAATTGCAGGTAGAACATGATGAGGGAATCAAGATAATTAGGTAATGAATCAAATTAATTGGAATGAGTCTCATATGCTGATTATAATTTCTAATGTTTCTATGAAAATTTGTAATAATTCAAGTTTGAATTGCTTCTTGAATTTTAAAGAGAGATATGTATAAATCTATCATGGATATGCACAATATGCTGACTCTGTAAACTGCTTAGAGAGGGCTGTAAAAGCACTATGAAGCGGTATATAAGTCTAAGTGCTATTGCTGTTATCATGTTTGGCTTTGTTTTTTAAAATAAAAGCATTAAATTTTATTTATGCTTATTTCTATGAGAGAATGGTATAACATCTCAATCCAATGGTGTAGTTGAGAGCAATAATCATTATGAAGTTAAAGTACAATATTTGAGGCAAGCTGCTGAGGCAGCAAGCAGCTTTCTTCTTAAGGGTACTAGGATTCAAGAATAAGACTAGGCTACAAAGTATTTCAAAGTCCTAATAATCTCAATGTCAACTTGCAAAGCTTTCAAGTTGCCATGAGCAGGAGGGAGGGAGAACTGAAGTGAATTCCATACATTCTTTCTGACCGCAATCAGAAGGAGGGTGTTAGGTTTCACAGCCAGCCAAAGTGGTTAACCGGAGAATGTGATTTATGACATGGCCAGAGAGGAGGGGAGAGACAGGGTCATAGGGGAACATAAATCTACGTAGGATCAGTCCTAACTGCATCCGAGTATTGCCGGAATGTTGCTCCTAATAAATGAATATATTTACTTTGAAGTTTGGATCATGGCTCATGAATTAATTACAGCAACTTTCGGAAACTTGACACTCAAGTATCTATAATGAAGCCATTGGAGAAGCCATCAAATCTCTATCATACTTCCACAAAACTCTTTTTTATGTGCATCAAGACAATCCATCCATCCATCCATCCATCCATCCATCCATCCATCCATCCATCCATCCATCAGAATAGAACTGGAAGAGACATAAATAAATAAATAAATAAATAAATAAATAAATAAATAAATAAATAGCTAGCACTGTCTCTCAAATCAGGCTAAGTTAAGAATTAAGGAGAGACTTCCTACCACTTAGGACAATTAACCAATTGCCTGCAGAAATCGTGGGTGCTCCATCACTGGATGTTTTTTAGAAGAGTCTAGACAGTCACTTATCTACAATGGTATAGGTTCTCCTGCTTGAACAGGGGGCTGGACTAGAAGACCTCCAAGGTCCCTTCCAGCTCATTCATTCTATTCTATTCTAAGTAAGTATGCCATTGTATGGTCTCATTAAAGTGCCCCTAGACTCATTAAATACATTTATCTTGCATAGGCAGAGATGACACCCTGAACAGGTCCAAAATATGGATACGAATAATTTAGTCTCATCTTGGTTTGACAGCACTACTTTTTTTTTTAATTTGATTTATATGCCGCCCTTCTCCAGAGACTCAGGGCGGCTTACAATGCCCTAAGCAATACTTTGAACTATTATGGCCCCATTTTGTTGAAATTTAAAGGAAATACAGTCATGAAACTCTCCTCACAATTAGACCTTCAGATGTGGCATACAAAATGCACAGACTATTTTTAATTAATTTTGGTGAAATCTGTATTTTATGATACCCTTGATGGTATGCAATCAATCAATCAATCATTTGGTCGATTAAACAAACTTTGCTGGAAATCACATTTATTGGAAGCCTCAGAAAATCAAAGCCAAGGTATTATATACACAAGAAGAGACCAGCTGAGAGAGAGAGGGGGGAAAAATCTCATATTCACTTGACAGCTGATCTGTGCTAAACACTTTGAACCAACAAATCATAATTTATTCAGCTACAGGAGAATTACAGTGAAGGGCACTTTTGAGCATTAACCAATAGACTGGACGAAATCAGATAAAGCTTTCGCTCCGTTTACGCATCTACCCAAATTACTTCTTTTCAGAAACATTAAATCATGCCACACATTCAGCTCTTCTATCTCTACTTGAATTTCTCTTCATATTCACCATCTTCTCATGCAATATTTCTTTTCTTCTCCTTTTCCTTTCCTTTTCTTTTGAAATAGCAAAACTACCGAGCTGCCTAAAGACACTTTTGTCATGCAGAATTATTTTATAGAAACTTTTCAGACATAACTCACACTGCCTACCGGTTAGGTTCATGTAGTGCAGGTATCTTATCATTTAACTGTTATCATGCTCAGAAACAAATGCTCTGTACAAAAATGTCATTAAGATCATCATTGGCTGGGATTTGGCATTTCCTCTGAAAAATCCTCTGGAATTAGTTAGATCAATATTGTTCATTTTCAACAATTTTCCATTATTCCCATAATGAATACCTCAAAGGCAGATACTGTATTGTAATGTAATTAAGGCTAGCAAACCTTTGTTTTCAGAGACTAAGATCTTGACATTTTAAGTTCCCGGGAGAAGATGGTTCTGTACTGTAAATACTTATCATTAGATGTGCTTCAGTCTGATTAAACTGTTTATCTCAGGGGTGGGCTTAAAACATTTTAGCAAGGGGTTCTCTGCCTGGTTGTTGGGTGGGCATGGCCATGGTGGGCATGGCCTAGTCAGCCTCCTGCACCATGGCAGGGGCATTTTTGCCCTCCCTGGGCCCCATTGGCTTTCCTTGAGCTTTCGGGAGAGCAAAAATGGCCTCCCCAGGTTCTAGAGGCCCTCTGGAGACTGGAAACAGGTCCATTTCTGGCCTTCCTGAACTTCTGGTAGGCCTTTTTTCACCCTCCCCAAGCCTCTGCGTGCGCCCTGCACTTATCTGCTTCCAAAATGGGCCACGTGGGAGGGGTGGGGTGGGCAGGGCCACCCAGGAGTGGGATTTGGGGGTTCTCCAAACTGCACAGAATCTTACCTAGAGGTTCTCCCGAACCCCTGCGAACCCCCAGCAGCCCACCCCTGGTTTATCTCCCAGGGATGGATCTTTTGTTGAAGATTTAAGCATGTTTTATTCATGCCCAGTTTTACCAGTTCTGAGATTGTTTCTGTTACATGACCAATATACTTCCTGCAGGAATAAACATATTGCTCTGGGGTCAAGACTAAGGCTAGCATATGGATAGCCTCAAATGTATTTAGAGATTTATTTTTTTTTACACATTGTACAGCTGAAGACACTTAACCTCGCTTGGTTTTGCAGCTATTATTTCATTGAAATGATGGCTTCTTCAGAAAAAAAAAACAAATTAGAAAGAGGAATCATGGTTTGTTTGCCTCTCTGATTTGCCCTTGTTTGAATAAGTCATTTTTTTGTATTTAAAAATATCTCCAAGTTCCACAAGAAAAAAAAAAGTCTAGATGTATTTCGCGAGAAGACTCCTCCACTCCTCTGCTCACAATAGAATACCTTATGCTACCAGGCTTCAAATTTTGGGCATGGACAACCTGGAACTACGCCACCTATGGTCTGACCTAAGTATAGTACACAAAATTGTCTATTACAACATCCTATCTGTCAGCGACTACTTCAGCTTCAATCACAATAATACATGGGCAAACAATAGTTACAAACTCAAGGTAAATCGCTCTAAACTCGATTGTAGAAAATACAACTTCAGCAACAGAGTGGTCAATGCCTGGAATGCTCTACCTGACTCCGTTGTTACATCATCAAACCCTCACAGCTTCAACCTTAAACTGTCTACCGTGGACCTCACCCCATTCCTAAGAGGTCCGCAAGGGGGAGAGCATAAGCGCACCAGCGTGCCTATCGTCCCTGTCCTACTGTCCCCATTTATTTGTACTCATTACCTATGCTCATGTCCATGTTTATACCATGTTTTCCCAAGAATAAGACCCTGTTTTATATTTGTTTGAACCCTGAAATAAGCGCTTGGCCTTATTGCCATGCACTCAAAAGCCCGATTGGGCTTATTATCAGGGGATGTCTTATTTTGCGGAAAACAGGGTACTTATACCTCGTACGTGTTTGACAAAATAATGTTTGCTGCTTATAGAAGAGATTAGCCTCTCAATCCATTTATAGCTAATCCTAGCTTGATCTAACAATGTTCTCTAAACTCAGATATATTACAGTTTTTGTTTATTATTATCTCTCTTTTGGTTGCTTGCCCCCCTCTTGAGCATACAGCACAGTAATTTAGCTCATTGCAGTGGACATATTTTTTTTTTAAAAAAACTAATATATATATTTAAAAAACCCTTTAAAATAAAATATATGTAATTTTGGTATAAAACACCAGGGAAACAGTAATAATTTACCCAATATAATTAAGCACTTCAGATGGGTACATCTCTATTAAACCTTAAGAACCAGCTTGCTTATCAAATCTGCTCATGATAAGCTGCCTTTCAGTCTCTGAAGGTAAATTAACGCAGGAATATATATAATTAGCATCACAATGACTACTTCGGCTAATTGTGAGACTAACAAATGATAGACGGGTTTCCTATGGAGAAATGGGGGTGGCAGGAAGTTTTAAAATATAGACTCCAGACAAAGCTCCAGGAATTGAAAGGCTCAGTTGTAAGGTGTTTTCTTATTTGGGGGGAAATTAGTTGAGTTGATAAAGACCATATAAGTGAAATAGCTTCATTTCCTCAGCAATCAATCATACAAGAATGATACTGCCGAGAAGTATAACAATTTGTCTTTTTTTTTTTTTGAAAGACTACAGAGATGAAAAGTTAGCTGTTGAAAGACAAGACAAGACAAAACAAAACAAAACAAGGGTTAGCTTTGTTTCCAATGAGCTACATCAATTGAAAAATTCTGCAAGAAATACAAATGCAGCCCAGGTCCCAAATAGGCTCAAGGTTGACTCAGCCTTCCATCCTTTCCAAGGTAGGTAAATTGAGGACCCAGTTTGTGGGGGCAATAAGCTGACTTTGTAAAAATATACAAAAGTATGAAGGCTATTGCTTAATGCATTGTAAGCCGCCCTGAGTCTCCAGAGAAGGGTGGCATATAAATCAAATTAAAAAAAAATAAAATATCCCGACTCATTTTCTTTTCAAATCTTGAGTCTTGTTTGTATCTCAATTTCAGGATCAAAATCAATATGAAATATTTAGGCAACAACGATTATGGCATAAACATAATTATAGATGTGGAACTTTTTAGAGACGCTAGTCAAATGCTAGTTTAACTTGTACATAAATCTAAGCTCAACCATGGGAAAAACTGAGGAAGCTTTGTCAGATCATAATATTTTCTTTAATTTTCTTTACTCTTTATACTTTTTTCTAATTACATTAATTTCTGGTTTTTTGCTTAAATTTTCTTTAATATTTTTATTTAATGATGGATTCACAAAAGGCTGACCAACCACCTTCAACGGAAATACATCTAAACAGAAGGAAGCATGCAGTGGATTCTGCATTGCTCCATCATTCTTCAACATTTTCATATATTATTTAGATAGGAGAAATAAAAGGAGAAATCATGAAATTTACAGATTATACCAAGATGGTGGGAATAGCCAACACTTTAGAAGATAGACTTAAGATACAGAAGGATTTTGACAGACTTGAACACTGGGACTGATCCAAGAAAATACAATTCAATTGAGAGACAATTAAGGTTTTGCAGTTAAACAAGAAAAATCTAATGCACATATAAAGAATAGGTGGTACCTGGTTCAACAGAAGTAACTGTGAGAGGGATCTAGGTGTCCTAGTGGACTACCACTTAAGTATGAGCCAACAGCTGCCAAAAAGCCAGTGTAGTCTCAGGCTGCATCAACAGTGGGATAGTATCAAGATAATATGAAGTATCGATACTGGTTTATAATGCACTGGTAAGACTACACTTGTAATATTATATCCAATTCTTGTATTTTTTTTCTTGTATTCACCATGACAGAAAAAAGATGTTAAGACTCTAGAAAGAGTGCAGAGAAGAGCAACAAGGAAAAATCTAAATTAATTTAAGGAGAAATTTCCTGACAGTGAGAACAATTAATCAGTGAAACAGCTTACCTCCAGAAGTTGTGAGTGCACCATCACTGGAAATTTTCAAGAAGATATTAAAATTGGACAACCATATGTTCAGAATGGGGTCCCCTGTTTTAGTGAGGAGCTAGGTTAGAAAACCTTCACGGTCCCTTCCAATTCTAATATTCTAAATTCTAAGCTGACATATTAGGTCTTGGTGGAAACTAATGACTTCTTTAGCATAATCTAGTCCGCATAGCTCTTTACACTAAATACTGGAAAAGAGAAAGATAATGAGAATTCTCTTCATCACATAATTTTATCTAAATGTATTTCTGACATTTGGCTCAGATAAAAATTTGCTTAACTAAACTGCAAATAGAACATAGACAATTATCCTCTATGAGGAGATTAGGCCTTCAGAATATATGACAAAAGCACCTACATATCAAAAGACATTTTGAAGATATTCGAAACGAGATCAGTACAAAACCACAACGGAGAAGCAGTTGTTTCTCTTTTATGGAATTTAATGTAATAATAACTAATTATGCCAACTTTCTGTATAATGGAGGAAGATTTGTTCAAAAGAAAGATGATGACCTTTTAAATCCTTCCGCACATGATAGTCACATGTTTTATACAGTGGACAGAATTTTATGAAGTAGAAACTGAAGCATAATTATCAGCTATGTCTCATCAACCTATTAATAGTGAAAGTTCATCATAAAGCACTTTTGCCAAGAGAATTTTATGCTTCAACAGCCAAATATTAATCTGGCTACAAGGGGGAAAAAAAACCTCTTCTGGAATTACTGTAAGGCATTATGTTGCCATAATAAAAATTTAGATTGCAGATTATTATGGTGATGATAATTTGGCAGAAATCTACCCATTCTAATATGATCATTTTTTATTTTTTTAATTATATTTCATGTTAAGATTCAATTCATCTCTTCTACAGATGTTTGCTTCTAAGTCTGCAAAATGAAGTCTTCTCTTCCAAGGCCAGCATATTTTAGAACAACTTCATATTTTCTTCAAATTCCCCATTATACTTTTTAAAATTCCCCACTTATTCCTGGATGCTGCTATATATTTTTTCTACTGACCACAAAATTAATTACTAAATTAATATTGTTTCTACAGTTATTTAAATTTATTTAAAATGTGACATACAGTAAATGTGACTATTTAAAATTAGAGTTCCCTGTCTTTAGTTTCCAATTTCTGCAAGCTCTCCTAGATCTTAAGGAAGCTATTCCAGATAGCACAAGTGTTCCTAATGCTGTACATTTGGAAGCAAGGCTTTTTTTTAAAAAAAAAAAAAACCCAAACTTTTAGGGCCAATGTCTAATACATCTTAGAATAGAATAACAGAGTTAGAAGGGACTTGGAGGTCTTCTAGTCCATCCCCCTGCTTAGGCAGGAAACCCTACACTACTTCAGACAAATGGTTAACCAACATCTTCTTAAAAGCTTCCAGTGTTGGAGCATTCGCAACTTCTGGAGGCAAGTTGTTCCACTGATTAATTGCTCTAACTGTCAGGAACTTTCTCCTTAGTTCTAAGTTGCTTCTCTCCTTGATTAGTTTCCACCCATTGCTTCTTGTCCCACCCTCAGGTGCTTAGGGTTGCCAGGTGTCCACTATTTGAGCGGACAGTCCACTTTTTTCACATTATGTTCACTATTTTTTTTCACAAAATAATGGACATTTTTTTTATTCAAAAGCTTTATGATGAAATGGTACGTAATCTAAAGCTGTACAGTCTAAGAGAATAAGGATAGGAGAATCGCGTTTTGTCTTTTTTTTCATAACTTAGAATGAGACAAAGATCGAATGCTCACTGCAATAATCACATTTTACACAACAGCGCAAAAAATGCATTAAAGCAGTTATCTTTTGATATCGAAAATGTAGTGCTGAAAGTTTTTGCCGAATTTTCGAATTCTGCAAAGAAACGAGAAGAATTGAAATCATTTTTTGAGTTTTGTGAGTCAGAATTCCATGAAGTTTTGCACCATGTTCCAACACGTTGGTTAAGTTTGTTTAAAGCGGTCGAAAGACTTCTTTTAAACTGGATACCTCTAAAATTGTATTTTATTTCTCTTGGATCTGATGAGTGCCATAAGGTTATCTGGAACCTTATTTCGGATTAGGAAAATGAACTCACAAAGGACAATGAACCAACAATTTCAGAATTGTATTTATATTTCACGCACTTCTTCATGTCAATAATGCAAGACACCCTACTGAAGCTGGAAAGCAAGAAAATTCTTGCATGTGATCTTCACATTATCATGTGTAAGCTGCGTGATTCTTTGCAAAAAAAATACAATGAGCAGTTTTTTGGAATGAAAGTTTTATTTGCCTTACATAAAAAACATTTGCCTGAGAATGCCGTGCAAAAGTTCAAGAAAGAAGCCATCAATGTGTATCAAAGAGCCATTGCGTACCTAGAAAAGTGGTATAATTTCACCGATTCAGTATAGGAGATGCTAAATTGTTTCAATCTAATTGATTGCAATAATCCTCCAACTTTAGAAGAAATGACGAACATCTGGTTATTATCATCATGGCGAGAAGAACTTCCACCCAACACTCTCTTCAATGAAATTTCTGCCTTAGAAGAAGTTTATGTTCATCTGCAGGGCGATTCATCCCTTGATAAGTGGACGTACTTTTTCAAGAGCGAGCCAGCTCCGAGTTTACTGAAACTGTTCCAGTATTGTGCATCAATTCCAGTATCAAATGCAAACGTTGAACGAATTTTCAGCGTCATGGGAAATTTGTGGACTGACGAATGTAACCGACTGCTTGTACCATCAGTTCAAAGTGAACTTTCTATATTTTATAATATTTCTCAATGTTGTACTGAAATTAAAGAATTATTCCTTAAACACAAAGAATTGATTAAAGCTGCGCAGTCAAATAAAAAATACACACGACAGCAAAGTAAAATGTAATTTAATATTTTACATATTATTATAATATATTTGATGTTTTGAATTTTAAGTAAAGTTTTGAAGTGATTATTTTAATACGTGTTAAAATGTTTGTAAGAAAATATATAATTTAATTGTATTTTTTTTTTTTACTACTTAACCTCACACACACCCCCCCCCCCGCTTGTCCGCTATTTTTTGGAAGCAGACCTGGCAACCCTACGAGGTGCTTTGGAGAATAGCTTGACTCCCTCTTCTTTGTGGCAGCCCTGAGATATTGGAACACTGCTATCATGTCACTCTAGTCCTTCCTTTCATTAAACTAGACATACCCAGTTCCTGCAACCGTTCTTCATATGTTTTAGTCTCCAGTCCCCTAATCATCTTTGTTGCTCTTCTCTGCACTCTTTCTAGAGTCTCCACATCTTTTTTACATCGTGGAGACCAAAACTGAATGTGGTCTTACCAAGACATTATAAAGTGGTATTAACACTTCATGTGATCTTGATTCTATCCCTCTGTTTATGCAGCCTAGAACTGTGTGGCTTTTATCTAATCTTATCTTATTACACAAATATGAGTCCCTTTGAAAACTCCAAAGACATATTACAGAAATAGAAATTTTCTGTTGAGATGGAGATGTCCTGGGATAAAGATCAGGCAACCAGAGAAAATAACAAGTCCCTGAGACTTCAATTTGGTCCCAGTACATTTTATTGCAAACCAGCATTATATTTAGATCACAAACTATATATTTTAGAAGATCTTATCCTGTATTGCAGTTGAATATATTACCTACATTATGTTCTGCTGCTGTTTACTGCACTATTATAAATTGTAATATTTATTTTTAGTTTTTTATTATTATCAATCTTGCTAGAAAAACTGGGATGTAGCTGTTTCAAAGAGGAAAATTACTAACAGTACTGGCTTGTACTGTTTAAAATAAAATAAGTATTATATACTGGGATGTTTTGGCTTTCCAATGGTCAAATAATTAATTTGAACATATCATTGCAACGAAGCTACCTACCAGATAATTTTTCTTTCACTTCAAAAAAGGAAGCTTGAACTGGTTGTTTTCTATTAGTAATTCTAACTGCAAATGCTTAAAAATCTGTTTTTTCTCAAAAGCATCACAGGAACTGATTAAAAAGAAAAAAGAAAGAGCGCTTTGATTCAGGATCAAAATAGCTACATTGTCTTGTTTTGAAATGAACAAATAAATGCCAGCCTTTTCTCTCACCTGCACAAATCACTAAAGGCAATTTCACTCTTCGATCATTGAGTGGAAAAATATGTTTGCATGTTAAAGTTTAATTTTAGGTTTTTATTTTTCCCTAAAATGTATTTTTATGCTTTTTAACCTTATGCAACTTTTGTTTTTATACCTGTAGACTTTTTTTTAAAAAAAAAACTTGTTTGTATCCCATTCTCCTTATGCTGATTTATGACCTTAATAAATGTTTGACTTTAAATGTTAGCAAAACATAAACAAATGATTTTATCTCATGATATAAAATATTAGCTAAAGTTTTAAAAAATAGGTCATGACTATTTTTATGCATTTTTATGCGCATTTTATGCATAGCAAAATGTTTAGGGAAGCTGACAGTCTGGATTAAGAACTGAGACTGCTTTAATTATATAAATTTGGCTCGAAGACTCTTTTTTGCAAAATCCTTCCACTGTTCACCTTATGTTGCTATCTGTAATTATTCTAGTGCCTACACCAATCCGGTCCATTTGCTTTTTTCCCATACTTTTTTTCAGATTGTCCTTGTATTCAGTTGCATACATTAATACCGTATGTAGCTTCTGGCTACAAAATCCAGGATGTCTGCCTTTTTTGTGCTTTTGAAGCACCAAAGAAGGATAGAAAAAGATGCATTAGAAAGCTACTTATGAATAGGCAGGCATCTCAGATGTCAAAATGCACAATGTGAGGTTGCTACTGGCATGACAAATGCTTTCCTCAATTCACTGAATTCATATGATAAGAGAACTAAGGGCAGAGCTGCATTCCTCTTATCTGTTTATATAGAACTTTTATTTTTATTTTATTTTTTTGTATTGTGTTTCTCAGCTTTAAACATCAGTCACTTCTCACTCCTCTGTCAAGCAAACATATTGGGTGGTTGAAAATTTGCACACAGTTGCCTTATTTTCTGAAATCATCCAAATTCAAGCAACTGTCCTACACTGAGTCAAATTATTTTAGCTGAGTATTGTCCATTGGTAAGGCCACACTTGGAATACTGCATCCAGTTTTCATCGCCACGATGTAAAAAAGATGTTGAGACTCTAGAAAGAGTGCAGAGAAGAGCAACAAAGATGATTAGGGGACTGGAGGCTAAAACATATAAAGAATGGTTGCTGGAACTGGGTATGTCTAGTTTAATGAAAAGAAAGACTAGGGGTGACATGATAGCAGTATTCCAATATCTCAGGGGCTGCCGCAAAGAAGAGGGAGTCAAGCTATTCTCCAAAGCACCTGAGGGCAGGACAAGAAGCAATGGGTGGAAACTAATCAAGGAGAGAAGCAAGTTAGAACTAAGGAGGAATTTCCTGACAGAACAATTAATCAGTGGAACCACTTGCCTCCAGAAATTGTGAATGCTCCAACGCTGGAAGTTTTTAAGAAGATGTTGGATAACCATTTGTCTGAAGTGGTGTAGGGTTTCCTGCCTAAGCAGGGAGTTGGACTAGAAGACCTCCAAGGTCCCTTCCAACTCTGTTATTCTATTCTATTCTATTCTATTCTATTCTATTCTATTCTATTCTATTCTATTCTATTCTATTCTATTCTATTCTATTCTATTCTATTCTATTCTATGCCATGCCATGCCATGCCATGCCATGCCATGCCATGCCATTCCATTCCATTCCATTCCATTCCATTCATATGGACTAAGAGCAGCTTTCTAGGATTTCACACAGAAACCGTCCCTGGGAATCTTTTCTGTAAATGACGTTGAACCTGAGACTATCTCCAACCAAAATATGTTACCTGTTACAGTTTTTTTTTTTTTGTACATGCATTCTACTTCCCATGATTGATGAATCTTCATTAGAATTTGTTAATGTTTCTTGGATTCTATTCATCTGCACAGAAATTCTGCTGCAATATAGCTAGAGTTTCTCAATCTTAGCAAATTGAAGATGTGTGGATTTCATTTCCCAGGATTCCAGCATGAATAGTGCTGACTATACTGAAAATAACATTCCAGATAATTGAAATAAGATATATCTTTTAAAAATGGTCATGGATGGTCTTAGGAGATGGGCTGATTACTCATTCGCATTTCTATTTACAGACTTATTTAACCAAGATAATCTTTCTAATATTTAGTAAATTATATGGAAAGTTTAATGCTAAAATGGCACATATCAAAATGATTTCCTGAACAAACTCGATATGCATTAGTTCCATATCTCTTTGCTTCCTGAATCTCATTTGCTGCAGTTTGATGTGAAAAACATAGTGTTCCAGTCAACCCTGATTTTTCCTACCCATTTCATACTATATTCATTGTTCAAGAAAGCAGCACTCATTCAAAGTATGTACTGTATGTACCATATTGTATGTGTGTATGTATATACATATACATATACATATACATATACATATGTGTGTGTGTGTGTGAGTGTGTGTGTGTGTGTGTGTGTATAGTTAATATTTTGGGTTTCTTCCCGTGTAATTGTGGATATATCCCTAAAAGGGTAGAAGCGACGTTTCGGCAGAATCCCATCTGCCATCATCAGGCTTATGTCAGCAGTCATTTTGCACTAACTGCCATTGGTATTTCAAATCTGGTGCTGGTATTCTGGTATTCTGGAATACCAGCACCAGATTTGAAATACCAACGGCAGTTAGTGCAAAATGACTGCTGACATAAGCCTGATGATGGCAGATGGGATTCTGCCGAAACGTCGCTTCTACCCTTTTAGGGATATATCCACAATTACACGGGAAGAAACCCAAAATATTAACTATACACACATACATACCCGTGAAAACTTACATAAATATATATATATATATATGCAAAAAATTAAAATCTCGGGTGTTTTCCCTCATCATGTTAAATAAGTTAGTTAAAATGTTTAAAATTCTGGTTAAAATCCCAGCTTAAAATCTTCTAAAAATCCTTACAGAGCACTCTGCAAGGTCCTTTAAAACCTCAGCTAAAATCCTACCAGTATTTAAAAAAAATTTTTTTTTTCTTTCTAGCAACGTTTCGACAGGCTCACAACCCTGTCATCTTCAGGCTCTTGTTTCGTTTAGAAACTATGGGTTCTATGTTGCGAGGTCGGAGCTGTCGCTTATCTATATTTGCTGCTGCTGAGGTATGCTGGCTAGCCTGCAACTCTGTGTCCCGATTGGAGGACAGCCGTTTTTCTTCCTGCTTCCTCATCCTAGCTGCTTGGCTGCGTGTTACAGGCCCAGCTTTCTCAGATTCTCTATTAT
>NC_142069.1:80944820-81072320 GCF_059756535.1 Pantherophis guttatus
TTCCCAGTCACTTCTCGCCTGGCAAGGGGAAGGCGGGGGATGGAGATTCGCTCCATATTCCAGAGTGGGAGTGAAGCTTCATCTCTTGCTGGATCTTGTCGGCCCTTGTTGGTGCTCCGCGCATTTCCCCGAGAGAGATGCTTGACTTCCTCTCATTCCCAAGACACTGGCTGGCCCATTAGATGAGAGAGAGAGAGAGAGAGAGAGAGAGAGAGAGAGAGAGAGAAAATGAAAGAGAGAGAGAATGAGAGAGATAATGAAAGAGAGAGAATGAGAGAGAGAGAGAAAAAAAGAAAGAAGAGGGACAGAGAGGGAATCAGAGAGAGAATGAGAGAGAATGAGTGGGAGACAGAGAAAGAGAGAGGGGGAGAGAGAGAAAGAGAGAGGAGAGAGAGAGCCTGAAGGACCCCATCCCGTCACTGGGAGTCCAGGCGCTTCAGCAAGTGACGCACTGGATTCGTATTAGTGGTCCGCAGGATTTAAAATTAGGAACTTGGTAGTCCCTGAGATCCAAAAGGTTGGTCTATAGCAGTTTCTCAATTTTGGCAGCTTTAAGATGGGTGGGCTTCAACTCCCAGAATTCCCCAGCCAGGCATGCTTACTGTGGAATTCTAGGAATTGAAGTCCACCATCTTAAAGCTGCCAACATTGAGAAACACTGGATATAAGAAGATATATTTGAATGTGGCGATGTATTAGAGCTTTCTTTTTTGTAGACGATTTAAAAAGAGGGCGCACAATTTTTAATCGTCCCAGCTGAGCCCATCATTTTAATACGTTGCAAACACCTCTGAAACCACTTCTAAGAATGTGTGTAGAGAAGGTTGATACAGGAAGAACCAAGCATATGAGGGGTTTACCACCAACCTGAATTGAGCTCATGGCAACTTATAGAGCTCTTGAGGCATCTGAAAGCATTCAAGCAGACACCTCCTTTGGAAGGCTTGCTAGGATAATATTCAACCTATGAGAATTCTTGAACTTGGAAATGGCGGCTTGGATCTTTCAAAAGAGGCAGCTGCTTTAATGGGTCAAGGACAGGTGCCTCACCCATCTTTCCAAAGTTTTGCTCAACCCTAGTATCTAGACTAGCATTCTATTCTGGATTGCTTTTGAAAAAGCTAAGTAGGGTAGGACAAACTTGCATATGCGGGAAATCCCTGGGCTCTAGGAAATTCTCGTGACTTTTTCACTCCATTCTCACAACAGTTTAGCCAAGTGTCAATGGGAAACCCATCAATAATGCCAATTTAATCCTCAAGGATTAGGGCAATTCTTTTGGTGGTGGAGAAAGTCTTCGTGGTGGTTTCTGTTCATCAACACGGAGAATTATCTCCAGATTGACCATCTCCTAGCTCAATTAAAGGTAAAGGTAAAGGTTCCCCTCGCACATATATGCTAGTTGTTCCCGACTCTAGGGGGCGGTGCTCATCTCCGTTTCAAAGCCGAAGAGCCAGCGCTGTCCGAAGACGTCTCCGTGGTCATGCGGCCAGCATGACTAAACGCCAAAGGCACATGGAACACTGTTACCTTCCCACCAAAGTTGGTCCCTATTTTTCTACTTGCATTTTTTTTAATGTGCTTTCGAACATCTAGGTTGGCAGAAGCTGGGACAAGTAACGGGAGGTCACCCCATTATGTGGTACTAGGGATTCGAACCATTGAACTGCCAACCTTTCGATCGACTAACTCAGCATCTTAGCCACTGAGGTCAAGCTGGCTGGGGAATTCTGGGAGTTGAAGTCCGCCAGGCTTAATGTTGCCAAGGTTGGAGACCCCTGCTCTAGTCTCTTTCTCTTGCAAGCCTATCCTTTTATTTCTCCTCTTGATTTATTTTTTCTTCTTTTAACCAGTTCCCGGGCTGTAAGAGGACTTTTCTTCTTATCCCACGGCTGCTACGTTTGTTCAGGAGACTTTAGTGAGGGTCTTTGTTGAAAGCCTTTGAAAGTCCAAGTACACAATACCTCCCGGATCACTTCCATCGCACATGCTTGTTGACACTTTCAAAGAACTCGACAACATTCATGAGGCATAAAGGACCAAGTTGTGAAACCTGAAGCAGTAACCTGTTGGGTGGAGACAAATTGGGTATGCAATCAGCCGGAGGTATTCTAGCCTCTCAAAAGTGGTCACAAGTGAGTTTGGATAGCTCTTTATTTATTCTACTTTATCTATTTAATGTATTTTTGAGTTGCCCTTGCCACTCAAGGGGTGCTTGAGACATTCTGGCTTCAAAAGTGCACACATCTCTCCGAGGTCTGTATTTGTAGACACCTTTTAAGAATAAGATTACTAAGCAATGGCTGGAATTACTAAAGGAACATTAACTGATTTAATGAGCTTTTAGCAGTTTCACTGTCTGTAACCTGGTATTAAAGAAAAGTAGCAGGCACAACAAAGTTCAGAGGGTCATCTGTCTTTAGATGGATCCCAAAATATTTATTGTTAACAGAACCTCTGTCAGAGTAGGTACTTCCATGTCTAACAGCTTGTAGACCCTATACCATTTCAGGCAAATGGCTCTCCAGCCTCTTCTTAAAAATCTCCAGTGATGGAGCATCCACAATTTCTGAAAACAAACTGTTCCAACTGATTAATTGTTCTATACATGCTGATTATCCTTTATCTATTCGCAGGTATAACTTCCTTACCCTTAATACTCTCCAAAGCAAAAGAATGTACAAGAATGTACAAGAATAAATCGGAGAAATGTTGGAAGTGTCATCAGACTCCGGGTTCATATTACCATATGTGGTGGACATATGCGGATGCCAAAAGATATTAGACTAAAATCCACACATGGCTGGAAAAAATGACAAAGAAGCACATTGACTTTAAACCAGAGATATTTTTATTAGGGATCTTACCAGAAACATACAATAGAAAATTGAGATATTTAATTGTGAATGTTTTAATGGCAGCTGGAATTGTATTTGCTAAAAACTGGAAAGGAGAGAAGATACTCACGGATGACGATGTTGTTAAGAAAATTTTGGAGTGGGCTGAAATGAGTAAATTGACATTTGAAATTAGGGAACAAGAAGACAAGCAATATTATTTGATATGGGATTTATTTTATCAATGGTTAGATAAGAAAGCATGGAAATGAAATATGAACTATGAAATGGATAAAATAATAAAATATATAAAGAGGGGTTTATTTCCCTTATGGAGGATAAACTACTGTCAAATAATTGGTAAATGAGAATAATAATGTAATAAACTGTCGGATAGAGGATTAAGCACAAAAGATCTGTAAACGATCAATACACTTTCTGTAATTGTAGTGGATGATAATTGTATTATGTTTTAAGTTTTGTTTAAAAATAATTTAAAAAAAAAATACTCTCAAAAGCAGTGGTCGGTTTCAAAATTTTTTACTACTGGTTCTGTGGGTGTGGCTTGGTGGGCATGGCATGGCTTGGTGGGTGTGACTTGGTGGGTGTGGCAGGTGAAGGATACTGTAAAATCTCCATTCCCTTCCCACTCCAGGGAAAGGGTACTGCAAAATCTCCACTCCCACCCCACTCCAGGGGAAGGGTACTGCAAAATCTCCATTCCCACCCCACTCCAGGGGAAGCATAGTGCAAAATCCCCATTTCCTCCCAATCAACTGGGCCAGTCAGAGGTGGTATTTACCAGTTCTCCGAACTACTCAAAATTTCCGCTACCGGTTCTGCAGAACTGATCATAACCTGCTGAAACCCACCTCTGCTCAAAAGGCAGTTTAGGGTTCTAGGAATTGTATTTATATCCTTTTTCTATCTTAGAATCAAAGGAACCATCTAACGCTGGATTGCATTCCCCCGCCCCTTCCAGATGATTGGCTACAAGTTAATTACTCTACCCGATGCTTTAGAATTTGAGAAAGCAGAGCCATGACCTGGATAACTGAGAATCTCCCCAAGACCTTTAGCGATGCACTTTGGGATGAACGCCCTTCGAATGGTGCAGGAGTACGAGCGGATTTCCAGAAAAATTGCAGGCTACAGGAACCATTCGCACTTCAGTTTGAGATGCAGACAGCACAGACTCGTCCCCAACAGCCTGCATCTGTGTTCAATCCTGACGGGACACAGGGCAGAGGAAAAACATCCTGCAGAAAGCACAGCTCCACAACACACTCCCTTCAGCAGTTCCAAGAAGGCTTCCAAGAAGTGGTATTCAGCTGGTTCTATCTGGTTCGGGCAAACCAGTAGCGGTGGCTGCTGGAGGCTCCACCCACCCGCCCAGACGTCATCACATCCTGTTTTTGACGCTCTGTGCATGCATGGAAGGCTCTGTGCATGTGTGGAAGTGGCGCGTGTGCTAACATTTACGAACCGGTAGCGAAGATAAATGAATACCACCCCTGCTGCACACCCATTTGCACCACTCTGAGGACACAGACCAGTGGTGGGTTGCCCCTGGTTCAGACCGGTTCGCAAGAACTGGTAGTAAAACCGGCAAGAGACTCTGCCCACCGCCCCGGATGTTGTCATAGGCGATCATGCACAGAAGCTCAGCTTGAGTGCGAGTGAAGGGAGTATGCGCGCACCAGTGGTGGGTTTAAAATTTTTTTACTACCGGTTCTGTGGGCGTGGTTTGGTGGGCATGGCATGGCTCAGTGGGGGTGGCTTGGTGGGCATGGCAGGGGAAGGATACTGTAAAATCTCCATTCCCTCCCCAATCCAGGGGAAGGATAGTGCAAAATCCCCTTTCCTCCCAATCAGCTGGGACTCAGGAGGCAGAGAATAGATGGGGGTGGGGCCAGTCAGAATTTTTACTACCGGTTCTCCAAACTACTCAAAATTTCCGCTACCAGTTCTCCAGAACTGGTCAGAACCTGCTGAAACCCATGTCTGGCGCATGCAACCCCATTGCGAACCTATAGCAAAGGTTAGTAGAACCCACCCCTGACACAGACAAACCTCCAAGTGGCCTCAATGACTCTCTAAAAAGGATGCAAATGACCAGCTGTCTGCAAGGAGTATTAATCCTTCCATTCCCCACCATCCAGTCAGAGAGGAAGAAGCTTCTCGGATGAGAAGCGAAATGTAAATTTTGCTAGGAGATGATTTGGAATAATTTCTGCTTGTCTAAGATCATGATTTACTATGGCTGCAAAAATAGCAGGCCCAGTCTGCAGTTAGGAATAACAATTGAATTCTACGTAATTCCAGAAGAAATTCATTGGTGTACAAGAGAAATTGAGGAACTTACGTGCTGCAACAGGTTTCCGTCTGTGGCTACTTCAACAGAGGCCACAAACAACTTTTAATCCACCGATGACATATTCTGTTCATACCTGAAATATTGTTGAACACGGCACTAAGAGCAACCATTACCAAAAATAAATAAATAAATAAATAAATAAAAAATCCAGTAGGTGTAATTCCAGGAAATGATTGCGAAAGAGCCTTGGTGGCGCAGCGGACTAAAGTGCTGTTAAGTAGCACTTAGCTGCCAGCTGCCTGCAATTACTGCAAGTTCGAATCTCACCAGGCTCAAGGTTGACTCAGCCTTCCATCCTTCCGAGGTAGGTAAAATGAGGACCCGGATTGTGGGGGCAATAAGCTGACTTTGTATAAAAAAGAACACCACTTGGGGGGGGGGAAAGTCCTACTAAGCAGGTATATACAAAAGTATGAAGGCTATTGCTTAATGCATTGTAAGACACCCTGAGTCTCCGGAGAAGGGCGGCATATAAATCGAACCAATAAATAAATAAATGGACAGAGAACCTGTTGAGTTTCTGCCTGATCAATCATGATATTTGCTGGAATCCCAATGCCAATAGGAGAAGTGAAAGATGCAGCCCTAAACAGGGGATGGCACCCGGATTAATCACGGCCTCATGAATTAATCTTGTTTGGTGGACTATTATATTTGGCAGATTATTATATTCTCTGCCTTGAGTTATTTGTCAAAAATATTAATGGCAGGATATGGATAAACCATTAATTAATTAATTAATTAATTATTAATTAGTTAATTCCAATAACATTACTGTTCTATGCAACTCATCCCAGTTATTTTTATTTCCCCTTCGAGGTCAGTTAAAATGGTGAGTTATTATTTATTAAATTTATATGCCACCCAACTCTCTGGCAAGCGGCTCTGGAATTGTAGGTGGTATTGTTGCAGAGTTTGGCCATTTCTCTAAAATGGGGGTCTCCAAACTTGGCAAGTTTGAGTCTTTATTTATTTTATTTTTATTTATTTGTCAAGCATGTATAAGACAACAGATATAAGTATAAACATGATTATGAATACAGGATAAGGATATGAATAAATGAGGACAGTAGGACAGGGATGGTAGGCATCCTGGTGTGTTTATGCACGCCGCTTACAGACCTTCTAAGAATGGGGTGAAGTCAACAGTAGGCAGTCTAAGGATAAAGTTATGGGGGTTTGGGGAAGTAACCACAGAGTCAGGTAGTGCATTCCAGGCACTGACCGCTCTGTTGCTGAAGTCGCATTTTCTGCAGTTGAGTTTGGAGTGGTTTACCTTAAGTTTGTATCTATTGTGTGCTTGTGTATTGTTGTGGTTGAAGCTGAAGTAGTCATTGACAGGTAGGACGTTGTAGCAGATAATTTTATGTACTACGGTTAGGTCAGGCCGAAGGTGGTGTAGTTCTAAGTTGTCTAAGCCCAAAATTTCAAGCCTGGTGGCATAAGGGATTCTGTTGTAAGCAGAGGACTCTTCTCGTGAAATACCTCTGAACAGCCATGCTGGCTGATGCATTCTGGGAGTTGAAGTCCACAAGTCTTAAACTTGCCAAGTTTGGAGATCACTCCGTAAAAAAAATCTGAGGGTTTTAATTAGCTAGCAAAGAATATTATGCATCTCTGACTTGCCTGCAGTAGGAAATTCTATATGTATCCCAGAATGGGGGCATTTCTGCGGAGGGGTTTTCAAAAAAGCCAAGATGTGGTCCACAATCAAGTGACTAAGGCCTCGCCCTTCTTACATATGCCACATCCTCAGTCACCCCTAAGCAAAACATTTATATGTCTACGGCACAGATGACTTGCATTCCAGTTCTGAGCTCTTTTATAGCACAAAAGAAATGGCCTCATAATGCCCTCTCCAAACCAAAGGGTTGTATTTATTATTACCGTTATTAATGAATTTTTATTCAACTTCGGAATTCCCCTACTCTTTTTGGCTGACGGCAACTTTGCACTTAAATGAAGACAAGGGCGGCCTTTACTTCTAGTGTCTTACAGTGTCAGATCTGTATTGTGTGAATCTAAAACTGTAACGGACATGTATCGGCAGTGTCCACAAACTGCATTTGTCAATTTTAGTTCTGCTATGGCTGATTGAATTGAGCGGGTTATTCCAGCCCAAGCTGTTGCCTAACCACTTTACGCTGGTTTTCATTTTGAGAAAACCAAAATCATAAACAACGAAGGAGGAGTTGTTGCCTATCTCTGCAAAAATGCAGATACTTACAGAGAATTGTTTCTCAAAGAGTCAGGAATTGTTTTAGTTGAAAAGAACAATACCCTTTACACAATGGTGGGATTCAAATAATTTAACAACTGGTTCTCTGCCGTAATGACCGGCTGGGTGGGCGTGGCCATGGTGGGCGTGGCCAGGGGGTGTGACAGGCAGCACTAGGCCTCCTGCACCCTCCTGGGAACAAAAACGGGACGTGGGGGTTAGGGGTAGAGTTAGGATTAGGGTTGCACTGCCTCCTGTGCCCCATTTTGGGCTAGTAAGTCTCCCTGCAGCCCCCTGGGAGCAAAAAAAAAGCTTCTTCAGCTCTGACTGGATGGTGGGGAATGGAAGGATTTATGTGCCTTGCTGAAAGCTGGTCATTTGCATCCTTTTAGAGAGCCGTTGAGGCTGCTTGGAGGTTTGTCGGTGTCCTCAGGGTCACCTGAGTAGTGCAAATGGTTCCTGTAGTCTACAATTTTGGGAAATCCGTGACCCTGAGGACACAGATAAACCTCCAAGTGGCCTTAACGACTCGCTAAAAGGATGCAAATGACCAGCTTCCCATCCAGTCAGAGCTGAAGAAGCTTCTTGGATGAGAAGTGAAACACCTTCAAAGGGAAAAAAAAACAAGACAAGTTGCCTCCTGAAAAAGCACCTTTGGGACAACCATGACCTGGATGATTTATTATTTATTTATTTATTTTGTCGCATTTCTATGCCGCCCAACTCCCAAGGGATTCTGGGCGGCTTACAACAGAGAATAAAACGATGCAACAATATCCCATACAAAAGTTAAAAGAAGACATTAAAACATTAAAACGTTAAAACACATAAACTCCAATTGGTGGCCGGGTCTCGCAAGATCACTATAACAAGATCAACGGCCCCAGGCCTGCCGGAAGAGCCAGGTCTTCACCGCTTTCCGGAAGGCCAATAGGGTGGGGGCGGTCTGGACTTCAGGAGGTAATTGGTTCCAGAGAGCCGGGGCAGCCACAGAGAAGGCCCTCCCCCGCGGGCCCGCCAGCCAACATTGTTTAGCTGACGGGACCCGGAGGAGATCGACTCTGTGGGATCTTACCGGTCGCTGGGAGCTATGTGGTAGAAGGCGGTCTCGAAGATAGCCTGGCCCTGAGCCTCTCCATAGACTTCTAGTCTCATGACTGAGTCTCATGACTGAGAATCTCCATAGACTTCTAGTCTCAAAGTGGTTTCAGCCTCTACCTTCGCTTGTCTTGATTGTCATTTTACCTTCTCTGTTTTGGAGAATTGAGGCCAGAATTTCTTTGGCTGAGCAAGGTCGTTGGTAAGTGACTGATTTTATGACCCTTTTTTGCCACAGCTCTTAAGTGAATCACCATACTTATTGAGTGAATCATGAGGTTGTTAAGCAAATCCAGTTTCCGCCACTGACTTCACTTGTCGGACGCTATCTGGGAAGGTCACAAACAGCAACCACATGACCCCGAGATGCGTCATAAATACATGCCGGTTGCCAAGCGCCTGAAGTTTGATGACGTGAATGTAGGCATGCTGCAACCGTCGTAAGTGTGAGGACTGGTCATAAGTGACTTTTTCCAGTGCCTTTGTAACGGTCACTAAATGAATGGTTGTAACTTGAGGATTATCTGTCTAGTCACTCTCTCTGAAAGGTCTACAAAAGTCTCTACGAAAGGCATAAAAAAGTCAAAAGGGCTTTGTGCAATTGAAGCCTTACTCCCTTTTTACGTGAATAGAATAGAATAGAATAGAATAGAATAGAATAGAATAGAATAGAATAGAATAGAATAGAATAGAATAGAATAGAATAGAATAGAATAGAATAACAGAGTTGGAAGGGACCTTGGAGATCTTCTAGTCCAACCCACTGCCCAACCAGGAGATCCTGTACCATTTTAGACAAATGGTTGTCCAACCTCTTCTTAAAAACTTCCAGTGTTAGAGCATTCACAACTTCTGGAGGCAAGTTGTTCCACTGATTAATTGTTCTAACTGTCAGGAAGTTTTTCCTTAGTTCTAAGTTGCTTCTCTCCTTGATTAATTTCCACCCATTGCTTCTTGTCCTGCCCTCAGGGGCTATAGTCTATAGACTGGTGGCCATATAACCAAATTAAATCCAGATATAAAAAAGATAAGGAGGAATTTGGCATAGAGAGGAGCATAAATGGATTTGACAAGATATGGATGGGTACGGATGACAAAATTCTAGCTAAATTATATAACTACTTATTGGAGTATGATATGGCAGAGGAAGTAGTTAAAGAACTGATGTTAGCATGGGCCAAAAATATCAGACAGAATATAAATCTGAACGAATGAGATTCAATATGGAATAATAATCTTAAAATGACAAAGGCAACGGTTTACAAGGAAAACCAATACAAGCTGTTTTATAGATGGCATATGGCCCCAGCTAGGATAGCGAAGATCTACCCCAATTTAAGCCCTAAATGTTGGAAATGTGACCATCAGCAGGGTACTTTCTATCACTGCTGGTGGACTTGTAATCAGACACAAAAATTCTGGAGGATGATATGGATGTGGATTAGAGAAATAATAAAAGAAAATTTTGATTTCGAACCAAAAGCCTTTCTCCTGGGAATTTTGAAAACTGAATATGCAAAAAAGAAAAAGTATTTAATTATACATATTCTGACAGCCGCTAGAATTTCCTTTGCCCAGTATTGGAAAGAAAAACAAATACCATCTCAAGAACATGTTATTGGGAAAATACTGGAGTGCACCGAAATGAACAAATTGACTTCAGAAATTAATGACAGAGAAGATTCGGAATTTTATAGCGTGTGGGACATGTGGTACGAATGGATGGGGGAAAGAAATAAAGAAGGAAATAGAGTATAGAGATTAAGTATTAATTAATCAACAAAATCCATGGAGAAATGAACAGTATTACATTTAGTCTTAGAGATTTGAGCACTATTATCTTTAAATGTTTTGAAATTAAATTTAGCTTTAAGAAACAATATCAAATAAAAGACAAGTAATAATGCATGTAGATGTATATATGTATATATTTGCACCAATGAACCAAAAATGTATTGAATGTATCACTATATGTTATAATAAAAATCAAATTAAAAAAAAAGGAACACTGCTATCATGTTTCCCCTAGTCCTTCTTTTCATCAAACTAGACATACCCAGTTCCAGTTCTTCATATGTTTTAGCCTCCAGTCCCCTAATCATCTTCGTTGCTCTTCTCTGCACTCTTCCTAGAGTCTGCACATCTTTATTTATATCGTGGCGACCAAAACTGGATGCCGCATTCCAAGTGTGGCCTTACCAAGGCATTGTAAAGTGGTATTAACACTTCACATGATCTTGATTCTATCCCTCTGTTGATGCAGCCTAGAACTGTGTTGGCTTTTTTGGCAGCATACGGCTGGTACATCATTTAAAAGTTGGTCCATTAGGACTCCAAGATCCCTCTCACATGAGTTGGGAGTTGGTGAGTTGTTGCCCATAAAAAAAAAAAAAAGAGCTGCGGATTCAATTGCATAATTGAATTAGATGAGCTGCGGTGGCGCAGTGGTTAGAGTGCCGTACTGCAGACTACTTCTACTGATCACCAGCTGCCAGCAGTTTGGCAGATCGAATCTCACCAGGCTCAAAGTTGACTCAGCCTTCCATCCTTCCGGGGTGGGTAAAATGAGGACCCAGATTATTGGAGGCAAATATGCTGACTCTGTAAACCGCTTAGAAAGGGCTGTAAAGCACTATGAAGCGGTATATAAGTCTAAACGCTATTGATATTGTTATAATTAAAGCTGATCTCTTGACATTTTTGACCTCACTGGGCTCCCCAAAATTCCGCTATTTTCCCTCTATCTTTCTCTGCAAAACCTTCATGCTTCACTTTTCCAAAAAAAACCCAAGCCCCTCCTTCCCGTTACACTCCCTCCGGAGTTTGTCCGATTAAGCCGCGAGGGTCTTGGATTACGTCTCTTTTCAAAGAACGAGCTCTTGCTTAATCAAATCCAATTACAAAAGTGTGTTTCCTCCAGCCAGCTTCTGCCTTCTGACCCATTTCCTCGTTCTTAGTATTTAATCTGTCGGATCAGGAACCGTGGTTTAATAATAGTTTGTTTCCTACAGGACTACTAACCCTTCGAAAGAAGGAATTTGAGTGCCAGGAAAATGCTTAGGCCTCGTACGCTGAACATTCAATTAGGCAGTAAAACATGATAAAGTGGCAGCCACTGTAATTTCCAACAGCGGGGAAATGTTTGTTATGTTATGTTTTCCTAGCCACAAAGTTTGGTGGGAAGGGTTGACAGTCTGGCTGGATGCCAAGAGCAACTATTTGCCAAATGGAAAGCATCCAGGTTTTCGCCCCTCTGCCTTGAGAGAAAGGAGCAGCCGCAGCTAAAATTATTGATTGATTCCAAACAACTCAAAGTTGGCCTCGTACCCAGCTCTTGTGTTTCCTTAACTGTTGTGCAATTCCAAGGATTACGCCAGGATTAACAAATATTGTCAACACACAAAGGTGGTTTTTTTACTGTGGGTATCCATCTAGATGCTACAATAATACTTGATCCATTAGATCTGAGTTTAATCCACTGCTCTATGCAAGAATCTGAACGAAATCATCCCAGACAGGTGGCTGTATAAAGTGAACCCCGTGAAGGAAAAATCTCCCTTCTCTCGGAAGGGCCTCCATTGTCTGATTTTTATTGTACCTTTTCACAGAATAATAACTTAATACAAACTAAACAGAACCAAAAAGAAAAGAAAAGGAGAAAAGAAATCTAGAAATGCAAAAAGAAGAATAGAAGGAAAATAGAATGGAGAAGGATATAAAGAAAGATGGAAAGAAGTCGTTTCTAATCTCTTTTGCAGCAGTAATTATATTTTAACCTCTCTCTTCATGACTCCCTTCCTTCTATAATCTATCCTGTAGCTAATTGTGAAATAGGTTTTTTTAATGCTACCCAGAGTCACTTCTTGTGAGATGTGAAGCCCTATATATTTGGTGATAGATAGATAGATAGATAGATAGATAGATAGATAGATAGATTAGCAATAGCACTTAGACTTATATACCGCTTCACAGTGATTTGCAGCCGTCTCTAAGCGATTTACTGAGTCAGCATATTGCCTCCAACAATCTGGGTCCTCATTTTACTCACCTCGGAATGATGGAAGGCTGAGTCAACCTTGAGCCTGGTGAGATTCGATCTGCCAAACTGCTGGCAGCTGGTGATCAGCAGAAGTAGCCTGCAGTACTGCACTCTAACCACTGTGCCACCGCGGCTCTAGATTGATAGATCTAAATCAGGGGTCAGCAACCTGCGGCTCTGGAGTCGCATGTGGCTCTTTCACCCCTCTGCTGCGGCTCCCTGACACTCAAAATATGTGTCACAAACGCCAATGTGCAACACCCACTGGCACGCAATTTACTGAGCTTTTCAACCCCCGGTAGGCCAACCATGAATAAATCCAAGAAAAGAAAAGTTTCAGAAGAAAACAGAATGTTTAATTCAACTATATATAGTTTTGTGGCTGCTCAAGAAATGGTCAGGTATGGGAAGGGTTTTGTGGCTCCCAGTGTTTTCTTTTCTGTGGGAAATGGGTCCAAATAGCTCTTTGAGTGTTTAAGGTTGCTGACCCCTGATTTAGATAGATAGATGATAGATAGTAAATAAATCGCAAGTTCATTTTTTTTCTGTTCCGCCAAAAAAAGTCCACCAAAAATGTTGATACTGTCTCTTATTGAACGACTCAGTTTAGCCATTTCAACAAGTTCTGTCATCTTCACTAACCAGGCTTCCATTGTAGTTATTGGGGACACGTTCATGAGATCGCCGAGAGTTGAGCTCAGCTGGATGACTTCACTTTCTCCCTTTCCTCTAACTTACATTTGTTATTCTGTGACTTAGACTTTGGAACAATGGTGGGAGTGTGAGCTATGTTTGCCTGGACAATGATTTAGAAATCCTTTGGATCTCATGCAAACTCTCGGAGCCCAGCTTCAACATTTCATGCAAGCTTGAGAAGAGATGCAGCTGCTTTAAAAGTCACATTGCCTTTAACGAACCAACCCTTCTAGATCATTCAACTTACAATAATTTGTTTAGTGACAGTTCACAGTTATAACAGCACTGAAAACAGTGACTTATGACTGTTTTTCACGCTTACCACCATTGCAGCATCTCCATTGTCATGTGATCAAAATTCAGACACTTGGCAACTGGCATGTATTTATGACAGTTGCAATGTTCCAGGGTCATGTGATCACCTTTTGCGACATTCTGACAAGCAAAGTCAATGGGGAAATCAGATATGAGCCGCTGTGGCACAATGGTTACAATCAGTGGTGGGATTCAGCCGGTTCGCACCATTTTGGGAGAACCGGTTGTTAACTTTCTGAGCAGTTTGGCAAACTGATTGTTGGAAGAAATCATTAGGGCAGAGAACTGGTTGTTAAATTACTTGAATCCCACCACTGGTTAGAATGCAGTACTGCAGGCTACTTCTCCTGACAAAATTTGGCAGTTCGATACTCATTGGCTCAAGATTGACTCGCCTTCCATCCTCCCAAGGTCGGTAAAATGAAAAGCCAGATTGTTGGGGGCAATAGGCTGACTCTGTAAACCACTTAAAGAGGGCTGTAAACAGTTGCAGGATTCAGCCGGTTCGCACCACTTCGGGAGAACCGGTTGTTAACTTTCTGAGCAGTTTGGTGAGTTTGGAGTTGTTGGAAGAAATCATTAGGGCAGAGAACCAGTTGTTAAATTATTTGAATCCCATCACTGGCTGTAAACCACTGTGAAGTGATATATAAGTTTAAGTGCTATTGCTATTGTTATTGCTATCTACTTAACAATCGTGGTACTAACTTAACAATTGCATTGAGTCACTTAATAACTGTCACAAGAAAGGTCATAAAATGGGCCGAAACTCAATTAACAGCTGTCTTTTGAGCTCAATTGTGGTCGTCTAGAACTGCCTGTACCTATAATGCTGTCACCTGTGTGCTTTTTTATGGAGGAAGTAAGAAACCACAGGACTTGAAATGTCTTTAGCTTCTTACTTGCTTTCCTGGTGGCCATTTTTTATCTTTATACATATCTTGCCATTTTTTTTCCCCGAACTATATTCTGTGGATTTTCCTGTCTGCTTAGAAACTTTAGCTAAAGCTGTAACTCCGGGGAGGCACCTGTGCATTGCAAGACATCTTGTGTGCTAGAAGCTTGGAAACGTCTGTGCCTGTTTATGGTAAAATAGCAATTAAATTGTAAATCTGTAATGTCAGTGCTTCAGAGTCAAATGCAGGCTAGAAAAAGGAGGCCATGCATTTCTCTGCGAAGATGTCCATTGAGGCTCTACTCATCCTAAAGCAGTGGTGGGATGCAACCGGTTTAACAAGGTGAGCGAGTGCTTCGCGCAGGCACACACCTAATGCGCTTGTGCCAGGGGTGAAATCCAGCAGATTCTGACAGGTTCTGGAGAACCGGTAGCGGAAATTTTGAGTAGTTCGGAGAACCGGCAAATACCACCTCTGGCTGGCCCCAGAGTGGGGCGGGAATGGAGTTTTTGCAATATCCTTCCCCCAGGAGTGGGGAGGGAATGGGGATTTTGCAGTATCCTTCCCCTGCTATGCCCACCAAGCCACGCCCACAGAACCAGTAGTAAAAAAATTTGGATTTCACCACTGGCTTGTGCACAGCGTTCAAAATACAGCAATTTGAAGGTCAGCTGCTTACCTTCTACCCAGTAAGTAGAACAGCGGAGGCCCGGAAATCAGCTGAGCTAGAAAGAAGGAAATAAAGGACAGGATAGGGCGGGTGCAGGTGGGCGGGGCCAGCTGATCGTCAGAGCTACCGGTTCGCATGAACCGGTCTGAACCAACTGAATACCACCTCTGTCCTAGAGACAATAGCTCAATATCTGATGCTTGGTTGACTTGAGTGTAGCAAGAACACAAATTAAAAATGCTCAGGTCCCTTCCAGAGGCAAGAACTTCTCAGCTAGGACAGTCATTTCTAATTACCACAGAATATGGCGGCCTTAATAATCACATCAAACGGTTGACAATTTGCAATCAGGTGGGTGAGATGGTTCAAAATATATGCTTTATTATAACCTTGGTTTTCTTTTACTGCACTGTCCCGAAGGAGAAGAATCTTTTTTTCTCACTAGTCCTTATCTGGGGCATTGAAAGTTGGTTGTGTGTTTACGTACTCTGCATTTGTGCTTCCTTGTCTAGATAATTATCTGGTTATCACTAGTTAGATCGGAATGTCCCTGCCATTATTGGAGTCCTGTCAAAAATATCACTGCTGGTGTGGGGGGAAAAAAATGTCCTTGGCGTGGAAAGCTAAAACGATGGCTTTATCATAAGACTTTTAGGGCCTCTTTGCAAATTTGGAGGCGCTGGATCATTAAATCCTGCTCTAAGAAATCAGGCAATGTACAGGTTCTTTGAAGCCATCCACAGTTCCTTCCTTCAGAAATGAGATAATAGCAGGGGTGAAATCCAGCAGGTTCTGACAGGTTCTGGAGAACCGGTAGCGGAAATTTTGAGCAGTTCGGAGAAACGGCAAATACCATCTCTGGCTGGCCCCAGAGTGGGGAGGGAATGGGGATTTTGCAGTATCCTTCCCCTGGAGTGGGGTGGGAATGGAGATTTTGCAGTATCCTTCCCCTGTCACACCCACCAAGCCACGCCCACCAAGCCATGCCATGCCCACAGAACCAGTAGTAAAAAAATTTGGATTTCACCACTGGATAATAGTTACACTAACAGAGTTGGAAGGGACCTTCAAGGTCATCTAGTCCAACCTCCTGCTCATACAGGAGACATATACTAGGGATTCAAACAGCCGAACTGCCAACCTTTCTGATCGACAAGCTCAGCATCTTAGCCACTGAGCCACCTAGCCAGGCTAGGTGGCTAAACTAAAAGGGAAATGAACTTGTCAGGACCCTAAGCATTTAATTGTTGCTTCCTATTGTATGAAACCCAGAAAGTGATTATTGTTGGTTTCTCAAGACGTCAAAAGCACGAAGCCTTAGTTTCAAGTTGGATTCTAAATCATGGCTTGCATATTATCCATACTTTCTTGACTTGTTTGAAAGTTCTGAGAGACTAGAAGGACTAGACCTGTCTAAAAAGCTTGCTAAGCCAGACCTAGACTGCACATTGACATTTGGAACTAGCATTAAAAGTGAGTGCGATAGAAGGATGCTTTGTAGGTACCACTTGTTAGCTGTGACTCTGTTGTGGCCCGTATGCGGCCTGTGCAGCTAGTAGCTGATTCAGACAGCGAGGAGACTGGTGTGGTGCTGCGCCATTAGCCTGTGCAGCTGGCACTCGAGTCGGACAATGAGGAGGCTGGAGAAGATGTGGTGCCAGAGGCGGGGATTCAACCAGGGCCTTCAGAATTTCCAGAAGCTCCCTTAAGTGAAGAGAATGAAGCGGAGGAGCCTCTTCTCGATGCACGGGCGCGCAGAGCTGCCAAAAGGCAGCAACTCCTCGAGAGTAAGGCTTGGGGCTAATTGGCCACTCCCTTAGCCTATTTAAGGAGGAACGCCGACTGAAGCAATTTGCAGGGAACAACTTAGTTCACATACCATCGTGTCTTGTCTTGCTTTTCTTATCAGCTTCCTGCAAATTGCTTCTGGGCATTCTGCCAACCATAGTAAGCTTTCACTTATTATTCTTTGAATTCTTGGCGGCTGTTAATGCAATTAATTAACAGCCGTTGTTGTAAAAGACTGGTTTATTTAGTAAACTAAGGTTTGAACGGACTTTGTGTGTGCTGCGTTCTTTGGGGTCTGTAGCTGGGGCAGAACAGACTCTGTATCTGATCAGGGGCAAATCTTGTTGTCAAAAGCTGGACTTGCAGGAATATTTTCCTGAGCTAAGAGCCGATGGACTTGAAAGCCAGTCTGGGCATCTTCGTCAGAAGGGAGAGCCGAGACTCCCACGTCAATTCGCGGTGCGGAAGGTCCCAAACTCTTTAGGGTGGAATAATAGGTTTGGTACAAAACCAGAAACCATTGTGCATCATGCCTGGTTTGGCAAATGCGCTTCTAAAGTCAGAAAACAAAGAGATTCTTCATCCAGAGGGATTTGTAGACGTCTTTCGGCTGACCTTGGGAAGTGTTTCAGCATGCATCGGGGGTGATTTATAGAGCTGTGGTGAATATTATGTGGTTTCTACATTGTGCTGCTGTCTTCAACCAAGACAATATCAACACTTCCTATCTGAAGTTTCAGCTTCATCTGGACTGGGGTTTTTTTTTCTGAAGGAGATCAGCCTTCACGAAAGACCAGAGCAGACTCAAAAATCAATGACCATGGGTTTTTTTTTGTTTTTTTTTTGCCAGATCTCTTTAGAAAGGAAGGGACTACATTCATGTTTTTGGAGTGATTCGACAGTTAACATAAAATTACTGAGCCTTGGTAGTACAGTGGTCTAAGGCACCCTGTTATTAAGCTGGTTATTAAGACCAGCTGCCTGCAATTACTGCAGGTTCGAATCTCGCCAAGGCTCAAGGTTGACTCAGCCTTCCATCCTTTCTAAGGTAGGTAAATTGAGGAACCAGTTTGTGGGGGCAATAAGCTGACTTTGTATAAATATACAAAAAAGGATGAAGGCTATTGCTGAGCACATTGTAAGCCGCCCTGAGTCTCCGGAGAAGGGCGGCATATAAATCAAAATTAAAAAAAAAAAAAAATTAGGGTGTCTATGGAAAAGAGGCACAATCAGGGGTGAAATGCTCCCGGTTTGGACCAGATCATCTGATCTGGTAGTGATGGCGATGGGTGGTTCGGAGAACCGGTAGCAAAAATCCCTGCGCTCCCCCCACAATGCCCAGCTGAGCCGCGCGATCATCAGAGGCTGTTTTTTTTACTTTTAAAAGCATTTTTTCTACAACCTCTTTGGCTGAAAAAATGCTTTTAAAAGTAAAAAAAAAAAAGCCTCTGATGATGAGCGCAGCTCAGCTGGGATCATCAGAGGCTTTTAAAAGCATTTTTTTCTGCAACCTTTTCGGCCGAAGAGATTGCAGGGAACAAATGCTTTTAAAAGCCTCTGACGATCCCAGCAGAGTTGCCTGACCGTCAGAGGCTTTTAAAAGCATTTGTTTTTCAGTCGAAGAGGTTGTAAAAAAATGCTTTTAAAAGTAAAAAAAAAAAAAAAAAAGTTGGGCACGCCCACCCAACTCACATTACCCCCTCCCCCACCGAGCCTCGCCCACAGAACCGATAGTAACAAATTTTACATTTCACCACTGGGCACAATTGAGTAGGAACTTGCAATACTTACCTTTTGCTGCATGGAACTGGATGGAAGAAGATGATTCAGAAATCTGTAATTTTCAATAGATTTCTCTGCTTCTTTCTCGGCCATTGCACTGAGCTGTTCTGGGTTATATGCAGGGTGAAAAAAAAACAAAGGTTGTTAGTTTTAGACTGTAGATCGTGGACTAGAGATGAAAATCAGCATATTCAGAAGGGTCCTCTAGAGCAGGGGTGGGTTCTAAAAATTTTTACTATCGGTTATGTGGGCGTGGCTTATTTTGTGGGCGTGGCTTGGAAGTCATGTGACTGGGTGGGCGTGGCTAGCTGTTTTTTCTATTTTTGCAGGCGTCGGTCTACTCATTTGTTTTCTTTTAACACTGATCAGCTGTAGGGCGGCCCTTTGAAGCCCCGCGGCAAGAATTTAAACAGTTTTTTTTCCCTCTAGCCATCAGCTGGGACTCAGGAGGCAGCGATAGATTGGGAGTGGGCAGGTTATGCGAATTGCGACTGGGCCGGGAACCGGTTCGGTGGCATGGCCAGCCAATCTTATTACCAGTTCTCCGAACTATTAAATTTTTTTACTACCGATTCTTGAGAGCCGGTGCGAACCGGGAGCAACCCATCACTGTTCTAGAAGTCTAAAAGTCGAAAAATGAAAGCCAGGAGCATGCCAACAAAGCCCCACTCTTCATTTTTGTGATTTGATGTGTGACCGGTGGAAAAAGGAGGTGTGCTTTGATCATGGCCGCCATCTTGGCTTTTTTGAGATCTTTCTGAAGTTGGTTCTGAAAGCTGTGCTGGTGGCTTTGGTTGAGCGTTTCTACTATGGTGAGGTACAAAACAGAGCTCCAGGCTGTGATAATATTTACAGACCCCTCACATCCTGGACATAAATTGTTTCAACTCCTACCCTCAAAAGGACGCTATAGAGCACTGCACACCAGAACAACTAGACACAAGGACAGTTTTTTCCTCAACGCCATTATTTTGCTAAACAAATAATTCCCTCAAACTGTCAAACTATTCACTAAGTCTGCATTACTATTACTATTAGTCTTCTCATCGTTCCTATCACCCATCTCCTCCCACTTATGACTGCATGACTGTAAGTTTGTTGTTTATATCCTTGTATGGTTTATATTGATTGTTTCCTAGTGTGATTCAATTGCTTATATGTACCCTTTGACTATCATTAAGTGTTGTACCTTATGGTTCTTGACGAATGTATCTTGTCTTTTTATGTACACTGAGAGCATAAGCACCAAAGACAAATTCCTTGTGTGTCCAATCACACTTGGCCAATAAAGAACTCTATCTTCTATCTATATAGGTTCAAAGGCAGCAGAGGTGGAGAGCCAAGGAAGCTAAAATGTTTGGAGAAAGTGGACATGGATAAAGCCTTGAAAATCCAGAAGACTTCATGAACGTCAAACCTGTTCCTGCTTTCTCCTTCACCTTCAGGAAGTTGGGAGAATTTTGTACCTATTGCCTGAAGGTGGGGAATGATTCTTTCTTCAGTGAGTCAACGCTGTTCATCTTGCTTCCTTTTTTCTTTTTTGACACTGGAAATTATTGTGCATAAGTTTCTTTTTTTAAAAAAAAAAGAAAGAAAGAAAGAAATGTTCATTTTTTTTGAAAATGTCTCCCATCTGCACTCAGAAGCGGGAATGCCCAGAATCCTAATCACTTTTTCAAAAAAATCTATTTTCTGTCTAAGAGGTGTAGAAGAGCTCTTACTGTAAAGGTATGTATTTCAACCACACCCAAAGAATGTCTAAGGGCATTTTAAACACTCCCACATGTCTCTGGGTACATTGGATTAGAATAGGTATGTATTTTTCTTTCCTTTTTTTTTTCTTCTTTTTGCTTGTATCAGTCATCATATTTCATCAGTAAATTCTTGGTCCCAAACGCCACAGAGCTTGTCACTGCCGCTGCTGTGGTGATGCTTTCACCGCCCCACTTTCTTCAGCCTGGTTGCCCCCCCAACCTTTGAAAGGCAGACACGTTGTCCCCAGGGAGAATTAACGGAGAAGCATTAGCTTGCGAAATATATGCCAAATGAGCTAATGATTCTGACACTTCCACAATGCAAGCTTTGCAAGAAGGCCACGCAGCCAGCCAGGGCTGTTTTTTCTCCCTTGCTTTTCTCCCTTTTCTTTTCCCTTTTCTTTCTTTCTTTCTGGCTAAATGTTTGTAGGGAAACAAAATGGATTTATTTTTGCTCAATCCAGGCGTAATATCAGGACTTATCCGGTTCCGGACCCCAGAGCTTCAAACAACTAACAAAACCCCTCTTACTTCTGCTCTGTCGCTTCCCTGCTATGTTTTTCACACGCAGGAAGAGGAAAGGCCCAGCTGCCAATCAGAGAGCTTGGCTGGCCATTCTTTTCTGCTGGGAAAGCCCGGAATGGCGTCCCCAGGCACAAACCTAGTCCTTGCCTTCGTGTATGTCCTGGGAGAAGGAAGGGAGGAAGGGAGGGAGAGAGAGAAGGAAAGAGAGAGGAGAGAGGAAGGAAGGAAGGAAAGAAGGAAGGAAGGAAGGAAGGAAGGAAGGAAGGAAGGAAGGAAGGAAGGAAGGAAGGAAGGAAGGAAGTGTTGACACCAAGACACATAGTTCTAGATGCTTCAAAGTAAACTTCAGCTTCTATTCCCATGTTCTTCTTTCTCTGCCGCGGTGGCTCAGTGGCTAAGACGCTGAACTTGTCGATCAGAAAGGTCGGCAGTTCAGCAGTTCGAATCCCTAGCGCTGCATAACCGAGTGAGCTCCCATTACTTGGCCCAGCTTCTACCAACCTAGCAGTTCGAAAGCATGTAAAAATGCAAGTAGAAAAATAGGGACCACCTTTGGTGGGAAGGTAACAGTGTTCCGTGCGCCTTCGGCATTTAGTCATGCCGGCCACATGACCACGGAATTGTCATCAGACAGCGTTGGCTCTTCGGCTTAGAAATGGAGATGAGCACTGCCCCCTAGAGTCGGGAACGACTAGCACGTATGTGCGAGGGGAACCTTTACTTTTACTTAACAATAATCTCCCAGAGTTTTTCCCGAAGTTCCAGACCAATAGCATAAGCAAAGGGAGGTGAACCCAAAATCCCATGACCTTCTGGAAGATTCTTTATGGGATCTGGCTCTGCAAAATGGGTGGTCTGAAAAATAATTGAGGGATATTATTATGCCCTTGGTGTGGGTTAGATACCTACCCGTTTAGATGCAAGTTGGTTTCTATCAAGGTTGGGATGCGGTGACGCAGTGGCTTAATGATGCTGGAACTGTGGGCCAGAAATGGTCTGCACTCTGGCCCACAGTTTGAGCCCAGTTCCATGAGATGGAGTGAGCTCCCACCACTCAATCCCTAGCACTTGCCCACCCAACAGTTCAAACGCATGCAATATTGTGAGTAGATAAATGGGTACCACTTTGATGGGGGAAATTTAGCTGTGTTTGTGTGCGCGAAAGAATGGTAGCTGCTGCTGGACCTGGCCGGATCCGGAGCAAAGCAACTTGAGGTAAAGTAGGACGAGACCAGTGAAGGAAGAGCCAGCAACCTGAGTGCCGCTAGTCAGCTGGTGTAAACTACTAATTCACTCTCAATGGTCCACCAAGGATAGGCAACACAAGCAAACAGAATGATCTAGCAATTTATTTATTTATTATTTATTAATTCAATTTATATGCCACCCCTCTCCGAAGACTCAACAACAATGCATTTAAAATCATTATAAAAAACATTTAAAAATGAAAAACATTAAAAACATTAAAACTCATTCACACCATTCATGGCAGGATCTCGCCAGATCACAAGAGCGAGATCAACGGCCCCAGGCCTGCCGGAAAAGCCAGGTCTTCACCGCTTTTCAGAAGGCCAATAGGGTGGGGATGGTCTGGACCTCAGGAGGTAACTGGTTCCAGAGAGCTGGGGCAGCCACAGAGAAGGCCCTCCCCCGCGGGCCCGCCAGCTGGCATTGTTTAGCTACGGGACCTGGAGGAGACCAACTCTGTGGGATCTTACTGGTCATTGGGAATTTAGACTGTTAGGACTGCATTATGATTGCCCTGACATTGTATGCTAAGTAAATCAATAAATCTATCAAGCTACTAGTCATATGTAAACACCAACATTTAAAGGTCTGAGGCGCATTCAGAAACTCCTCCTTAAGTCGAGGTTCTGGAGTAAAGCAAAAAGTGCTTGAATCAGACTAATGGTGTTTCCCAATGATGGGGATGTAATTCTCTACTTGAACTGGTGCAAGTCATTTTGGGTGAAACTTCACTGCCTCTATGGTTTTTCTGAGTTAACGATGGCAATGAAGTCTTCCCACCTGTTTCATAATTTTACTTTTAAGGAATCTGCTCTATCCCAGTTCACAGGAATAGGTGGTAAGATGATTGCCTACCTGAGTTTTGCCCTTGTTCTAATCTTCCCCAGCCATTCTCCATCAGCCAGTGGTGGGATTCAGCCGGTTCGGGCTGGTTCGGGTGAATCGGTAGTTAAATTGCTGGCTGGCCCCTCCCCTCTCCTTCTAGGAGTCCCCACGCACCCCATTTTGGCTTTCAGGTAAGTGCAGGCAGGCCTCCTAGGCCCAAAATGGAGCATGAGGGGGGCGGCACATCCCCCCCCCCGTGGCCCATTTTTTCTCCCAGAGGGATGCAGGAGTCTGGGTACCTTCGAGACCGACTTCTGCCACCAATAGCCTCCCACTGGCCAGTTCGCTCCCACAGAGAGGGTCTCCTCAGGGTGCCATCGGCCAAGTTATGTCGGCTGGTGACACCCAGGGGGAGGGCCTTCTCTGTGGGAGCCCCAGCCCTGTGGAATGAACTGCCCCCGGAAATGCGTAAGATCTCCGACAGGGTATTTCGCTGCACCCTTAAGACCCTATTGTTCCGCCAGGCCGGGCTATCAATATAATAATTTTAAATCAGATGTTTTAAATTTTGGGGGTTTTATATTGAGCCGAAATTATTTAATAATTTTAAATTATTTTAATTGATGTTTGTCTTGTGCTTTTAATAGGCTGTACACCGCCCTGAGTCCTTCGGGAGAAGGGCGGTATAGAAATAAAATTATTATTATTATTATTATTATTATTATTATTATTATTATTATTATTATTATTTAATCTTTAGTGAGATTCACAGCCTTTGAGGCTGGTTAATAGCTCAGCAGCTCGAGTCCTAACCAAGGACCTAGGAACTGTTAAGGTATTGTCGGAGGATGTAAGCTGTTCCAAGTAAGGTGGTTTTTTGTAGAGTCAAAATGTTCAAGTCCGGCAAATTTAGAATTTCTAAATAGCGGGGTAGCCCTTTGGGTATTGCTCCGAGGGCTCCAATTACAATTGGGACAACACAGGATTTCTTTTTCCACAGTCGCTCAACTTCAATTTGCAAATCCCGGTACTTTGTGATTTTTTCTTGCTGCTTATCTTCAATCCGTGCATCACCAGGTATTGCAATGTCAATGAACCATACTTTTTTCTTTTCAACTATTGTTGTGTCAGGTGTGTTGTGGACCAAGTGCCTGTCAGTCTGAATCCTAAAGTCCCACAAGATCTTGAGTTTCTTATTCTTATTCTTATTCTTATTCTTATTCTTCTTATTATTATTGCAGAGAACTGGTTGTTAAATTGTTTGAATCTCACCACTTCCACCATCTATGCTTGTAGGTCTCTGCAGTCTACAAAGGGTTGTAACACCTGGGATTCCAGGCAGAGATGTGAGGTCACTGCCACACCCTCACACAATTCTGATCCCTCTTTTTGTGCTGAAGTTGGAGTTGCATGCTACAGGAGAGTGGCTTTGGCTAAGACTTCATCAAATTGTTTTGATGAAGGATGGGCTCGTTTCATTCACAGCTCCATATGGATAAGAATCTGAAATTCCCCTGAGATATATCTTGTAAGGATATTGACATTTTCACTTGGACGTTCAGGAGGACGGAAAGAAGAAAGGAAGAAAAGAAGATAATTGAGAAGAGGAAGGAGGAGAGGAAGGGAAAGGAAAAGGAAGGAAGTAAAATAAGGGGAAGGGAAAAGGGGGAGGAAGGGAGGGAAGGAGGGAGGGAGGGAAAGAAGGAAGGAAGGAAGGAAGGAAGGAAGGAAGGAAGGAAGGAAGGAAGGAAGGAAGGAAGGAGCTCAAAGGTGCTTTTTCAAGAGGCAACTGGACTTTCTGGTTTTTCTTTGAAGATGTTTCACTCAGAGCTGAAGAAGCTTCTTGGATGAGAAGCAAACAAAGGAATTTGTCTTTGGTGCATACGCTCTCAGTGTACATAAAAGAAAAAATACGTTCATTAAGAATCATAAGGTACAACACTTAATGATAGTCACAGGGTACAAATAAGCAATCAAGTCATATTAGAAAACAGTCAATATAAATTGTAAGGATACAAGCAACAAAGTTACAGTCATACAGTTATAAGTGGGGGGAGATGGGTGGTGGGAATGATGAAAAGATTAATAGTAGTGCAGACTTAGTAAATAGTTTGACAGTGTTGAGGGAATTATTTGTTTAGCAGAGTGATGGCATTTGGGAAAAAACTGTTCTTATGTCTAATTGTTCTGGTGTGCAATGCTCTATAGCGTCGTTTTGAGGGTAGGAGTTGAAACAGTTTATGTCCAGGATGTGAGGGGTCTATAGATATTTTCACAGCCCTCTTTTTGACTCGTGCAGTATACAGGTCCTCAATGGAAGGCAGGTTGGTAGCAATTGTTTTTTCTGCAGTTCTAATTATCCTCTGAAGTCTGTGTCTGTCTTGTTGGGTTGCAGAACCAAACCAGACAGTTATGGAGGTGCAGATGACAGACTCCATAATTCCTCTGTAGAACTGGATCAGCAGCTCCTTGGGCAGTTTGAGCTTTCTGAGTTGGCGCAGAAAGAACATTCTTTGTTGAGCTTTTGTAATGATGTTTTTGATGTTAGGTGTCCATTTTAGATCTTGAGATATGGTAGAACATGGAAATTTGAAGGTCTCTACTGTTGATACTGTGTTGTCTAGTATTGTAAGAGGTATCTTAATCAGGCACTCCCCATTAAAAGTGCATAACATCTATTCATGAAATATAGTGCAGATCTGAAATATTATCACACTAGTGTTGTGGATCCCAAATATTTTTTTTCTTTTCCTTTGTGAAAATGGGAAAAATGTTCTCCAGCTTGCTACCTGTTTGTGACAATGCAACACGTGCGGCACTCAATTTATGAGCACAATTTGGGATCAGAATTTCCATTGATAAGCAAGGCGATTGTTAAATGAGTCACACTCATTTTTTTCAACCTTTTTTTCCCTCCAAGGACAGATTGTTAAATGAATTACTGCAGTTGTTAAGGGGACCCTATGACATTAAACGAATCTGGCTTCCCTCATTGACTTGTTTGTTGGAACTCAGGTGAAAAGGTCACAAATGGTAATCACATGACTGCAGGACATAGCAACTGCCCTAAATACATGCCGGTTGGCTGAATTTTGATCACATGACCATGGCGATGCTGCAAGAGTCATACAGTAGTGGCCATAATTGGTGAAACCTTTTGGGAAAAATATATTTTTCAGGTTTGATGGCTAATAACGCCCCATTTTTTGGAGTTTCAAGATAATCCTATTCCACTGCTGGAATGGCCTGGGAATAGCCCAGACCTTAACCCAATTGAAAATCTATGGAGCCGACTAAAGAAACTTGTTAGTCAGAAGCAACCCAGCAATAAAACCCAGTTAATAGAAGCCATCATTCAATCTTGATTTCACATTATAACAACTGCAGAACTAAAAGACTTGGTTCACTCCATGGGAAGACGTTGTAAGGCCATGATTCATGCTAAAGGTTACCCAACTAAGTAACTGACGTAATAATTTTTGTATATCTCCTTTTTTCTACGTGTTTCACTTTTCTTCTTTCTACTGTAACTGCTATTCTAACAGCAAATTCTTCACAAAGGTTATTGCATTACATTCTTGATTAAATTATCTTTCCATTGATATATAATTTTATGGTACTACTCCCCAAAAAAAGTGGTGTTATTAGCTCGTTTTAGAAAATACACTTTTCCCAAAAGATTTCCACAATTTTGGCCGCTACCGTAAGTGGGAGGAGCGGTCATAAGTCACTCTTTTTCAGTGCTCTAGTAACTTCACATGGTCACTAAACGAATGGTCGAAAGTCGAGAACTACCTGTATTCATTATGAATTGTTACATCCTGAAAAAAGAGAAATTATGATCAGTTTACCAGCTTTGTTATCTTCCAAGAAAAATATTATGCTTTCCCATCTGAAGAAAAAGAGTTGGTTATTCATGACATAGTTATTATTTCTGCCCTGTGCGGAGGGGGAAAAATGTTCTTTTTCTTTTTATCTTAAAAAAAAGGAGACCCTTGGAAGATTATTCCCTTGAAGAGTTCCATTCAGAGCTGAAATGCATTTGAAGTACTTTAAAGGATATTTAACTCCAGGTATTCTTTGTTTCTACCTTTTTTCTTTTTCTTTTTCTTTTTTTCTTTTTGTTTTTGAGACTGATGCACGTTATTCATTAAACTAACAGTTTCCCTCTCGCCTGTCTTTTTTAAGTGTGACTTGTGCCCTTGCTCTCTCTCTCTCTCTCTCTCTCTCTCTCTCTCTCTCTCTCTCTCTCTCTCTCTCTGTGTGTGTGTGTGTGTATTTGTCATCACAACATGTTTCCATGGAGCTGGATCTGATGTTACATGAATAAGCGCATTGTTTCTTTATTTTTTTCCCCTTTCTTCCCGAGTTCCCAAGCATATTTGCGACACAGGTTGGGAAGCAAAAAAAAAGATGACTTCACAAGTTAAATATTGCTAGCTGCTAGGGTGTATTGAAGCTAAGCATCCTTGCACACCATAATTCTCTGTGCTGTTGAGTTGAGGTTTAAGCATTTCAAAGCAGATACCCAGCAGGATCCCAAAGATGAAATTTCACCCCTCTGAACCTTAATGGGTTCTGAATCATAGTGATGCAAGCCTTAAAGCCATGGGATTCTCTTGCACGAGCTCTAGAGAAGACGCAGGCAGAAATTGTCTTGCACGAGGGCCACACAAAATCTGATCAAATAATAGATGTAGGGCTCCAATTGATTTCTTAAAAGGAAGTCTCGCTGAAATCGGAGCACCTTATTCTGCTATGTTTTTTCTGTATTATTCCTGAGGACTAGAATATTAATTTCAAATGGAAGTTACTCTGTTTTACCAAGCTCATTCTTGATCATCTCCATTTTATTGATTTCCCTATACATTTAAATCTTTTTGTTTGTTTTGCATAGCACAGAGTTTACTCTGCAATCAATTCTAATATAGATAGATAGATAGATAGATAGATAGATAGATAGATAGATGATAGATGATAGATAAATATAGATATAGATAGGTAGATCGATGATAGACAGACAGACAGATAGATAGATAGATAGATAGATAGATAGATAGATAGATATAGAAAGATAAAGAGAGAGAGAGATAGATGATAGACAGAACAGAACAGAACAGAACAGAACAGAAAAGAAAAGAAAAGAAAAGAAAAGAAAAGAATAGAATTTTTTATTGGCCAAGTGTGATTGGATACACAAGGAATTTGTCTTGGTGCATATGCTCTCATTGTACATAAAATAAAAGATACGTTCATCAAGAATCATAAGGTACAACACTTAATGATAGTCATAGAGTACAAATAAGCAATCAGAAACAATATCAATATAAATCGTAAGGATACAAGCAACAATCATCAGTCATACAGTCATAAGTGGGAGGAGAAGGGTGATGGAAACGATGCGAAGATTAATAGTAGTGCAGACTTAGTGAATAGTTTGACAGTGTTGAGGGAATTATTTGTTTAGCAGAGTGATGGCATTTGGGAAAAAACTGTTCTTGTGTCTAGTTGTTCTGGTGTGCAGTGCTCTATAGTGTCATTTTGAGGGTAGGAGTTGAAACAGTTTATGTTCAGGATGCGAAGGGTCTGTAAATATTTTCACAGCCCTCTTTTTGACTCGTGCAGTACACAGGACCTCAATGGAAGGCAGGTTGGTAGCCATTGTTTTTTCTGCAGTTCTAGATAGATGGATGATAGATAGATAGATAGATAGATAGATACATACATAGATAGATAGATAGATGATAGATAGATAGATAGATAGATAGATAGATAGATAGATAGATGATAGATAGATAGATAGATAGATAGATAGATAGATAGATAGATAGTTTGGAAGAATCATCATGAAATCAAAATGTTTTTTTCATTAAAAGGGCTTTTTCTTTTGCAGTCAAAGCATGCTTTGGCAATCCTTATCTAGCCGTACTGGCTTCAAACCTGGGAAAAAGACAGAAATGCATTTATCAAACTACATTTAAGTAAGTGGGGAGGGGTGTACCTTTGAGTTCACGGAGGTCTGAATGGGTCTATTTTGGCTTGGTGACTTCTGCACTGACATCTGGCAAAGATGGAGTTAAGAAGTCCCTGAGGATGCTCTTCCCTAGCGTGGCTCATTCATCACCACGAAACGGCTGAGAAGGTTTCTTCAGTAAAGTCTGAATAGCTTTACAGAGAGAGCGAGGGAAGCATAGTGAATGGAAAATGCTAACTTAACAAGGACGCCCGGTTTCATTGCTAAGCATTTTGATGTGCTAGGATTTGTATGTGGTTACATCAGACCTGAAAAAAAGGGATTCTTGCTCCCACTATTGAGCAGCATTTCCTCAATTATTTCTAGAGAAGGTTTTAGTCACCTCTTGGGAATTCTCAATTTTAAAACGGGGAAGGGATTAGGATTGGGCAAAACATACCGATGGGGCTTAATGAGGCTCTTTGAGATACAATCATCCCAGATCTTCGCATTATAATAAAAATAAGAAACCAAAGGAAAGAAATGCTCATGTTTCTGTACAAGTTCTTAGAACTAACCCAGTTTTGGTTGAAAAAGTGTTTTTGGGACAACCATGACCTGGATGGCTGAGCATCTCCATGGACAAATGGATAGAATTAATTACTTGCCTGTCAAATAAATATCTCATCTATAAAACTGATTTTGTTCTTCAAAAGCTAAGCAGAGTTGGACCTTGTTGACACTTGACTAGGCAACTCATCATTTGGAAATTTAAGTTCTGACATCTGGAAACAACACAGATGTAACATAGATTACGAAGTTAAAAAAAAACTTAAAAGAAGAAGAAAACAATCTGGTTAAATTTGGGTAGGACGTTTCGTTATTGATGTCTGGTGTCCTAGTTTTGATTTGCTTTGGTCTGTTTAAAAAAAAAAAAAAGTAACCAGTGGAACAACTTGCCTCCAGAAGTTGTGAATACTCCAACACCGGAAGGTTTTAAGAAAAGATCAACCATTTGTCTGAAATGGTATAGGGTTTCCTGCCTGAGCAGGGGGTTGGATTAGAAGACCTCCGAGGTCCTTTCCAACTCTATTATTCTGTTATTCAAAAATCCACTTAAAAACAAACAAACATACAATTTAATATTGCATCAAATAAATACGGTTTGTCCTTGTAATATGCATTGTTTTTAATTCTGAAATAGAATAGAATAGAATAACAGAGTTGGAAGGGACCTTGGAGGTCTTCTAGTCCAACCCCCTGCTTAGGCAGGAAACCCTACACCGCTCCAGACAAATGGTTATCCCACATCTTCTTAAAAACTTCCAGTGTTGGAGCAGTCACAACTTCTGGAGGCAAGTTATTCCACTGATCAATTGTTCTAACTGTCAGGAAATTTCTCCTTAGTTCTAGGTTGCTCCTCTCCTTGATTAGTTTCCACCCATTGCTTCTTGTCCTGCCCGCAGGTTCTTTGGAGAATAGCTTGAAGAAGCTCCCTCTTCTTTGGGGCAGCCCCTGAGATATTGGAACACTGCTATCATGTCTCCCCTAGTCCTTCTTTTCATTAAACTAGACATACCCAGTTTCTAATGTATCCATGCATTGTTTTGAATAAGTGCATATTTGTTTTCCATAGTGAAAACAAATTATTATGCAGTGAAGTATTACAGGATTTTCCAAATCTTTCTGCAATGGAACAGACTACATTCTTTGAAATAAAAGCAGAAGATCTGGAAAATGTGAAGTGAACGAAACGAAAAGTTGCAGTTATTTATTTGTTTATTTGCTTGCTTGTTTGGGGCACTGTTAAAGTCTGCATGGGCTGTATACAGCTTGACAAGTGACTCTGACAGGAATGAATTATTTTTTATAGTGAAAACGAATGGAACAAATTACAAAAACATGTATTTCACATTTTTGCTTACAGTGAATATTTGAAAGAGAAGGAAGGAAGAGATAACATAGGTTTATCTTTGGGTGCTAAGACTTTACTGTGGTTTCTGTATTAGAACAACATAACAGAAGCATCAACCATTTCTGAATTTCTCAAAAAGGGTGAAAGCTTCTATAATAACTGCTAGTCCGGTTCCTGTAATGTGCTCAGAGCAAGATCATTACAAATTAAGCCAACAGAAGCCTACAATTCTTTTACTCAAAAACGTTGAACTTGATAAACTTCTGCGGAACTTTTTATGGCCTGGAATTCCTTTGAAACCTATTCCTCCAAATCTTCAAGACTACAATAATTCATCAAGGACATGTAAATCTTTAAAATTACAGCACATTAATAGCAACCTTTCTAAGTTGCTTTGCTAAGGGTTTAGAAGAAGCAGCAGCACTTATTTTCGTCCTGGGTGGCAATGCCCCATTAGCCAACATTTTCAGTTCAACAGTTTGGATAAAAGTGAGAGAGAAAGAGAGGGGGGGAGGAAGAGGGAGAGAGAAAGAGAAATAATCACGCAACAGTCTTTTTAAAATGAATCTTGCAGTAATATTGTTTTCTGTGCTTCCTACAACATGTATCGTGTTTTCCCTAAAATAAGACCCTGTCTTATATTTTCTGTACCCCAAAATAAGTGCTTGGCCTTATTTTTGGGGAGGTCTTATTATTTTGGGGCACGTGGAGCAAGGCAGGGATCTTCTTGCATCTTACCTGATTTCCAACTCTGTCTCTCTAACCCTAACTAGAGGAAATGGTGGGGACCGGCTGTGCATGCACTTAAATATTTTCAGGGAGGGCTTATTTTTGGGAGAGGGTTTATTTTTGGGAGGAGGGTTTATTTTTGGGGAGGACTTATTATCCGGGAAGGTCTTATTTTCGGGGAAACACGGTATTAAAAGGTATCTAAAAATGTGCTCTGTTTTCTATCATTAGATTAAAAAAACAAACTGTTGGATTTGTCGTGGGAACCAGAAGCAGACCCATTCTTGGGTCCGTGGTATTCTAAATTGAAGGAAGATGTATTGGCTGAAAATTTCACTTAGAATAGGGGGGGGGGGAAATGAGCACCTCACTCCCAGGTCCTTCAGCTTTCTTCGCACAACCTCATACTCCAAAACAATGTAGCTGCTCTTGTCAATATCATTCGTCCGATCAAACATGCATGGAAAGAAGAATTACTCCATGCTTTGATGCCTCTTATGAGAGGATCTGTCCAGTGGTGGGTTTCAAATGATTTCACCACTGCGGGTTGAGGCTCCAGGGCAAGGCCGGAGCAGGGGAATGGCATGTTCCCCGACCCAGCCAAGGTGGGCGGAGGCTCCGGGGCAAGGCTGGAGTCAGGGAATGGCACATCCCCGGGCCCCGACCCGAGGTGAAGGATGAACAGGTGGCATGCTTACCTTTGGTGAGCAGAGTGGGCAAAGTGCAGAGGCAAGGCATGGAAAGTAGCTGGGCCGCGTTGCGGGGTGGGGTGGAGTGGGGTGGGGCAGGGTGGGTGAGGCCGGCTGGTGGGGCCGTAGCTGGGCCACGTTGCGGGGTGGAGTGGGTTGGGGCAGGACAGGGTGGGTGGGACCAGCTGGTGGTGCGATTTGCCAGTTCTCCGAACTGCGCAGAATCATTACTACCGGTTCCATAGAACCGGTCCGAACCGGCTGAATACCATCTCTGGATCTGTCACACCCCTGATCTCAGAAGACTGAACACCTCTTAGCCAGGAGACCCACACATTATTCTTATTCTTGTTTTGTCAAAAATCCCTGCTGCAACTCTTCCTCTTCTTCCTCTTCAGCAGTTGCATCCTTCTGTTCTTCTCAACTATTTGAAGTCGTTAACCATTAAGTAAATTTCACCTGGGCTGACTGCTTGAAACTGATCACTCTTCAAGCAAAAAACACCCAAGTGGTAAGAAATTCTCTCTCTCTCTTATTTTGTCCAAATAGTTGAAATGTTCCTTGGTAATAATTATGTATTGGATAGCAAAGGCAGTGAAAATGGGTGACCACAAAGACATTTCCTCATTCCTTCCTTTTCAAGTATTCAATCCGAAACGCCCAAACTGCATATTTTCTTTCCCCTTTCATAGATTTACGTTTAAAGGTATGGATGATATCTCTGTTTCTCTTTGCTTTTAATTGACCAGGAATATTTTAAAGAAATCTGTAGAGCGACTTTCCCTAAGAGGTGCCCCTCAGGGCTGCTGAGGGGCAGTTTCCATCAACTCCACTCAACACAGGGAGAAGAGGGAGAAGAGCTCCACAAAGCTGAACGGCTGAAAACATATAATTATTAAATTTATTCATTAGACACACTTCTACCCCGCTTGAATCCAAATGACTCTTGGTGGCTTACATAAAATATAAATAGAAACAATTTAAAACATCCACAGTCACGTGTTAATACCATAACAGGGATATTAGAAATCACAGCAAGAAAAACAGCGATCCATCAGGATTCTAAAAATAAAGGATGGAGTCATACAGAAGCGCCAACCAACCCCCTCCCAAACAACGTTGTTTTTAACAAATTCCAAAAAAAAAAAAAAATCAGCAGGGAGGAGGCTAGCCTGGTGTCCACCTGGAGGCTGTGCCACAGCATTGGCACTGCCACAGAAAAGGGGCGCCTTCTCATTTCAGCTCCCCCCTCTTGAAAACAAAGAATTTTCAGCAGGGGTTTCTTCTTCTTCTTCTTCTCCTAGTTATTTCAACAAGTGGGCCTCTACTGGTTGGAGTAGGTCAGGGATGGCGATCCTTTTAGAGACCGACTGCCCAAACTGCAACCCAAAACCCACTTATTTATCGCAAAGTGCCAACGTGGCAATTTAACCTGAAGAATGAAGTTTTACTACCTAAAATAATGATAAACAAGGCAGAGTTCAGGTAATTGTTCTAAGAAAAATGTGATAAATGCACTTTTATCCCACTTCATTTTTCTCCTGCTTTTGAAATATTACGTTTAGCAACAATATCATTTCTCTTTTTCCCTCCCTCCCTCCCTCTCTTTCCTCCCTCTCTCTTTCTCTCTCTCTCTCTTTCCCTCCCTCCCTCTCTCTTTCCCTCCCTCTCTCTTTCCCTCCCTCTCTCTTTCCCTCCCACCCTCTCTTTCCCCCCTGAGGGAGAAACGCGATGGAGCTAGCCTGGGTCGATGGCACACCTGCCCATTAGAGAGGGAGTTTGCCACCACTGGAGTAGGTGATTCTGCAGATAATCAGGGATTTAGGGATCAAAACCAGGACCTCAGATTGTACCTTGGAAACTGATTGGCAACCAGTGTGCAAAACCAGTGCTATATATTTCCGCCATTGGAAACAGGAGAGATATGTGGACTGCTTCATTCTACACTAATAGAATGAAGAGAGAGCCTTGGTGGCGCAGCAGACTAAAGTGCTGTTAAGTAACACCAGCTGCCTGCAATTACTGCAAATTCAAATCTCACCAGGCTCAAGGTTGACTCAGCCTTCCATCCTTTCGAGGTAGGTAAAATGAGGACCCGGATTGTGGGGGCAATAAGCTGACTTTGTATAAAAAAGAGCACCGCTTAGGGGGGCCCGAAAGCCCTACTAAGCAGGTATATACAAAAAGTATGAAGGCTATTGCTTAATGCATTGTAAGCCGCCCTGAGTCTCCGGAGAAGGGCGGCATATAAATCGAACCAATAAATAAATAATTACAATTTAAGAATAATCTTTCAGGGCACCCTCATGTAGACACATTACAGTAGTCTTACCGGGGGTAAGAGGGTGTGAAGGCTCAGCAGTTAAAGACCCTGAGCTTGTCAGCTGGAAAACTGACAGCCTGAGTTCAAGACCTGAGTGCTGTGGGATGGGATGAGCTCCCATTATTTACCTCAGCTCCGGCCCACCTAGCAGTTACAAAGCAAGCAAATGCGAATAGATTGATAGGTAAAGTCCTGCTGGCCACATGACCACAAAAAAGGTCTTTGGATAACATTGGGACCCTCAACTAAGGAACAGAGATGAGCATTGCCCCCTAGAATCAGACATGACTGGACACGACTCTACCTTTAGCCTGGAGTAATGAGGGCCTGATTTGCTGTAATTTTCTGCTCCAAGGAAGGTCACAATTGGCCTTGGATCTTCCAGTCATGACTTCTCTATGCTGTCCAACCAGGAGCCTTGAATCCAGCAGACCCCCAAGTGCCAGTGGTGGGATTCAAATTTTTTTTACTACTGGTTTTGTGGGCATGGCTTGGTGGGCATGGCTTGGTGGGTGTGGCAGGGGAAGGATACTATAGAATCTCCATTTCCACCCCATTCCAGGGGAAGGGAAGTATACTAAAATTTCCACTTCCACCCCACTCCAGGAGAAGGATACTGTAAAATCTCCATTTCCACCTCACTCCAGTGGAAGGATACTGTAAAATCTCCATTTCCTCTCCACCCCACTAACCTGCTTTTCAGCTCCATATGCAGAGCCACAAAAGAAGACCCAGTCGATCAGCTGGGATTTGGGAGGCAGTGAATAGATGGAGGCACGGCCAGTCAGAGGTGGTATTTGCTGGTTCTCCAAACTACTCAAAATTTCCTCTACCGGTTCTCCAGAACCGGCTGAATACCATCTTTCACAAAGTTGTTGCCTGGCAGGAGGACTTGTCCATCAAGCAACAGCTCCCAAAGGATCTCCTGAAAAGGGATGTCCTAAATCATGTGTTGAACTCATGACTCAGTCACCACTTGAGGGAAGCAAAAGTGACTTGAGGACAGGCTAAAAGCAGTGAGTCAAAGAGAGAGAAGAACAGTCTGCAGGGCCCAGCAGGAGTGCTGCCCAAGGAAATAATGATGCCGTACTGAGTGCAATTCCCAACTTCATTTCCCACCAACACTGAAAGGCTGCCTGTTACATTTTTCTGCTCTTCCTGTGTGAATTCTTTTCATATTTAAGAAGCTGTGTTATAAAGGTGCAGCCTCAGCTTTGGTGTGAGGGGGTCTCTGCTGATCAAGTGATGTTGGGATCAGACTTGCAATTGTGTGAAATTGTGATGCATCCAATTGTTTCCATGGATGGGGAACTTGTTTTCCTAGGCACTCTTCTTGGAAATGCATTCACACCCACAGGCCCCAACTGAAACCTAGCAGGTTGGCTGCTGTTGTTAGTTGCGAAGTCGTGTCCGACCCATTGCGACCCCATGGACAAAGTTCCTCCAGGCCTTCCTGTCCTCTACCATCCTCTGGAGTCCATTTAAGCTCACGCCGACTGCTTCAGTGACTCCATCCAGCCACCTCGTTCCCTGCCGTCCCCTTCTTCTTTTGCCCTCAGTCTTTCCCAGCATTAGGCTCTTCTCCAGTGAGTCCTTCCTTCTCATTAGGTGGCCAAAGTATTTGAGTTTCATCTTCAGGATCTGGCCTTCTAAAGAGCAGTCAGGGTTGATTTCCTCTAGGACCGACCAGTTTGATCGCCTTGCAGTCCAAGGGACTCGCAGGAGTCTTCTCCAGCACCAGAGTTCAAAGGCCTCAATTCTTTGGCGCTCAGCCTTCCTTATGGTCCAACTTTCACAGTCATACATTGCAACTGGGAAAACCATAGTCTTGACTATACGCACTTTTGTTGGCAGGGTGATGTCTATGCTTCTTAGTATGCTAAATGCTTAATAGCAGGTTGGCTATTGCTACCCAAATGGAAATTCCTCTTGCTTTGCTCATTTGGCCTGGATTATTAGTTTTAACCAGACCCTGTGTGAGTTTCTGGAGACGGATATAGTCATAGCAATAGCACTTAGACTTATATACCGCTTCACAGTGCTTTATAGCCCTCTATAAGTGGTTTACAGGCTCAGCATATTGCCCCCAACAATCTGGGTCCTCATTTTACCCACCGTGGAAGGATGGAAGGCTGAGTCAACCTTGAGCCTGGTAAGATTTGAACTGCCAAATTGCAGGCAGCCGGCAATCAGCAGAACTAGCCTGCAGTACTGCACTCTAACCACTGCGCCCCCAAGGCTCAGCATCAGTAGTGGGATTCACTTACCTTTGCTACTGGTTCGCAAATGTGAGCTCACTTTGCTCACCCATGCCACGTCTGCACATGGGCAGAGTATCTGTGATGACGTATGGGTGGGTGGGTGGAGCTTGCCACCACCGCTACCGGTTCGCTCAAACCGGGTAGAACCGGTAGAAACCCACCACTGCTCATTATATGGATATGATAGGCTGAGTGTTTAATTCATGGCTGTGCTGTGACAATGAACAAGTGAAGCATGTATGAAAATAGAGGGGCTTCAGTTACAATGGAGGGACTTCAGTTACAAGGGCAAAATTTCCATTTTGCAGATTTTGACACCATACACCCCATGGACCTCTGGAATAAAGGTGTACAGATAGTCTTCTAATTACAACAGTTCGTTGAGTGAGCATTCAAAGTCACAACGACACTGAAAAAAGGGACTTATGACCGTTTTTCACACTTACGACCATTGCAGCATCCACAGGGTCACATGATCCAAAATCCAGACACTTGGCAACGGACTCATACTTATGACGGCTGCAATGTCCTTGGGTTATGTGATCAACTTTTGTAACCTGACGAGCAAAGTCAGTGGGGAAGCCAGATTCACTTAATAACTGTGTTGCTCACTTAACAACTGCAGGGATTCTCTTTAAAACTGTGGCAAGAGAGGTGATAAACTGACTTAACCAATGTCTCCCTTAGCAACAGAAATATTGGGCTCAGTTGTGATTGTAAGTCGAGGACTCCCCATGTCACACAATATTATGCTGTAGATAGGCTCCAGAATGCTTAACATGCATACATCTAACCCCCCCGATCAACCATATTCACACATGCATAGCAGGGGTGAAATGCTCCCGGTTCGGACCGGATCGCCCGATCCGGTAGCGATGGAGGTGGGTGGTTCGGAGAACCGGAAGCAAAAATCCCTGCCCCCTCCCCCCACCATGCCCAGCTGAGCCGCACGATCATCAGAGGCTTTTTTTTCTTTTAAAAGCCTCTGACGATCCAAGCTGAGTTGCCTGATCGGCAGAGGCATTTAAAAGAAAGAAAGCCTATGCTGATCAGGCAACTCAGCTGGGATCGTCAGAGCCTTTTGAAAGCATTTTTTTACAACCTCTTTGCCAAAGAGGTTGTAGAAAAAAATGCTTTTAAAAGTTTTTTTAAAAAATTGGCCACGCCCACCCAGTCACATTACCCCAGCACCAAGCCACGCCCACAGAACCGGTAGTAACAAATTGTAGATTTCACCACTGATGCACAAGTATATGTGCATCTACATGTTTGTTACGTGATAGTTTGTGAACCAACTTTTTTTGGAAACAGATTGAATTGCAGAGGTGGCTTTTGGCCAGATCGGTTGGAACAAACGTAGAGAGCAAACCTGTCTTTCTGCATTGCTGCCATTTTTTTCTTCATCTTTTTTTTTTTTTTTTTATAAATTTATTTTCAAGCAGAAGGATTTTATCCAGTAATTTCCACTACAGTGTTTTCTCTAACGAGCCTTCGGCCTTTCTGCATGCTTGAGCAATGTACAATGAGCACGACTTTAATATTATATTCATATTACTGAGAGCTACACACAGAATCAGGATAGGTTTCACGTAATTTAGGATTAATATATTGTGCACTCCTACTCAGACTTCGTAATGCAAAAACCCCGACTCCCTTTGGTGCAGTAAGATAATAACATCAAACCTCAACTTTTTAACTTTTACATACTAGTATAAACTAGCCATTCCTATAACAACAAACCTATCTAATCAGTAAAACCCAGAATCAAAGTTTCATTTTTTTCCCATCTCAAGCACAAAGCCCAGAAGCGGTTTCCAAGTAGAAACGAAAATAATCGTTTTTTTTTTCTTTAATCAAAGCTGCCAATTTAGCCATCTCTGCTAACGGCATCAACTTTTGCAACCATTCGTCCATTGTGGCGATCAAAGTGTCCTTCCATTTTTGTGCATAAAATAGCCTTCCTACTGACAACATATATAACATCAAAGTTCTGTTTTTTTCTTTTAAATGCCTCTGACGATCCAAGCTGAGTTGCCTGATCACCAGAGGCATTTAAAAGAAAAAAAGTCTCTGCCGATCAGGCAACTCAGCTGGGATCGTCAGAGCCTTTTGAAAGCATTTTTTTACAACCTCTTCGCCACAGAGGTTGTAGAAAAAATGGTTTTAAAAGTAAAAAAAAAAAAATTGGCCATGCCCACCCAGTCACATTACCTCCACCACCACCAAGCCACGCCCACAGAACCGGTAGTAACAAATTTTAGATTTCACCCCTGGTCATGCTCGTTGATATCATGAGATGTGTGGTGCCATTTTCCTGCCCCTCACCTTCTCCACAGACACAAGTCCATCTTGGATGATATTCACAGCAATGCACTTAACGTTGAATTAGCCTTGTTGAATAAGTTGCAAATTTCAATTGATGCAACATGCATCAGCTAAAGTGACAAGCGCTAAACAGTTCTGGGGCCGCATCAAAAGGATCTGCCACCATTTTGCTTTGGTGGCCAAATATTTTACCTGGACAATTTGGCCTTCATAAGGTCATCTCTATTTGGGACATACCGTATTTTTCAGAGTATAAGACACACCATTTTTCCCCAAAAAAGAGGGTGAAAATCTGGGTGCGTCTTATACTCCGAATGTAGCCCCACCCAGCTTCTCAAACGGAGGTTTCAGAGGCTGAAAAAAGCATCAGAAACGAAGCTTCAGAAAAAAGCATCAGAAACGAAGCTTCAGAAAAGAAGCCCCCAAACATCTTCAGAAAAAAAAGCCTCCAAACAGAGCTTCAAAAAAGAAGCCCCCAAACAGAGCTTCAGAAAAAAAGCCTCCAAACAAAGCTTCAGAAAAAAAGCCTTTTTTCCTGAAGCTCTGTTTCGGAGGCTTTTAGAGGCAAGAAAAAAAGTTTTTTCTGAAACAGAGTTTCAGAAGTTTCAGAGGCAGAAAAAAAAGCAAGGCACAGAGCTCACAACCAACAAACCTGTTGCTAAAATTCACCTCGGGGAACAGCTAATTGGGGGTATTCCGGGAGGCCGATCCACCTGCCAATCAGCCTTTTTCTTATTTTTCTCCCCAAAAACTAAGGTGCGTCTTATACTCTGAAAAATATGGTTGTTCAAAACAGTTCTCAGGCATGAACTGCAAAGATGCCCTGATTGTATAAGAGAGACCCTGTTTCTGTAATTCCTTAAAAACTTTGGAGTGTTTTTATGTTTGGTCCCACCTTTTCAACTTCAGAAAAGGAATTCAAAGCTTCCTTGTAATCTTGGAATGTTTAAAGATGATTTATGCAGCATTTCCCCAAATCACTGTTTTAATCATCTGTCAATGGAGTCACTTTTTTGTAACGCTTATATCTTTGTTTTCTAAAATACAGGCCAAGAAATCAAAGGAATAAAATACAGCAGCATCAGTTTAACTTCCTGACTATGGGAAGTTTAGAAAATATTTCATCAGGGGACATCAGCTGGAAGGGGGAAGGAGAGGCCACCACCTGCCAGATGGCAGGTATGGAGTTGTGTTCAAAGTTCTGACTCTTTTGTACCTGTGTGGTGCCTGTGCCTGCTATCTTGCCAATTTGACACCTTGCTGAAACTCCTACTTTTCACCATTGTTTATTTAACAGAATAACAGACTTGGAAGGGACCTTGGAGATCTTCTAGTCCAACCCCCTGCTAAAGCAGGAGACCCTATACCATACCAGACAAGTGGCTGTCCAGTCTCTTCTTAAACGCCTCCAGTGATGGAACACTGTTAAGGAATTTGCAGAGTAACCCTTGAATAGCAAGGGTGTACACATGAAAGCGATTGAGAGTAGATACGAATAAACACAGTCAACACACAGATACACTGAGTTGTGTTTACTTTCAGGAAATAGTAAGGCACAGTCCAATAAACAGTCCAGGTCATACACATATAAAGCAGGAGATAGCAAAACGACAGTCCAGGGATAATCCAATAACAAAGTCTTCTTACCAGTCGTCGTAGTCATTCACAATAAACAGTTCTTCTGGATTTGCAAACAGTAGCATACAGAGATATCAGAGAGCAAGAACAGCAAAGAGAAACAAACCATGTTTCTAGCTCCCTCTTAAGGAGATTGGCTACAGAGCTAACCAATCAGGACACAATATGATGCAATACAGCAGTCTTAAAGCTATATTGATGGTTTATATATTGCCAACCCAACAAAGTAGGTAATCCTCATTTCCTAACATTCTCCCCTTTGGGTAGGTCAATAACTTCTGGAGGGAAGCCATTCCACTGATTAATTGTACTCACTGCCAGAAATTTTATCCTTCGTTCTAGGTTGCTTCTCTCCTTGATTAGTTTCCATCCATTGTTTCTTGTCTTGCCTTCTGGCGCTTTGGAAAATAAGTTGACCCAGTGGTGAAATTCAAAAATTTTCCCTATCGGTTCTGTGGGCATGGCTTGATGGTGGTGGAGTGACTGGGTAGGCGTGGCCAACGTTTTTTAAAAACCTTTTTTAGCATTTTTAACTAAAAAAAGTTTTTAAAAAGTTCCAAGAATCAGCTGTGACAATCAGCTGTTCCCACGATCATTGGAACCTTTTTTTTTTAAGCATTTTTTTTTACTGTTGGTTCAGGCAAACTGGTAGCATTTTTATTCCGTTTGGGCGAACCGGCCCGAACCGGTAGCATTTCACCCCTGGGTTGACCCCTCTTTCTCAATTTTGAGTAACTCCTCAATCCTTCTACACTTTCAGTTGTGTCCTGAAGAAACAACCTTAGGTTGCACAGCGACCTGAATTTTTTTTTCTCTTGTTGTTCTTTGCAGCTGTTGGACCCTTCCAGTAAGAACCTGTCTGAAACTAAAGAAGAACCCAAGTTTTAGAAAGTAAAAATATAACTTGTTCTTGAGGACACGAAAATTAATGGCAGGTTTTATATTATGCATTCTGTTTTAGATTTATTGGAAGAAAGGCTCAAAGGCTCAAAAAGTGCTTATGGAGAGCAACCGTTTCATAGCGAATGCCTTCTGTGGTTTCGGCACAGTGGCCTAGATTTGACAAGAGTTAAATACAGGTTTAGATTTGTGGGGGGTGGGAAAAAAAAGAATCTGCATTTGAAGTTCCATGTGGTTTGTTCGGCGTTCAAGTAAATGTCCTATCAAATCAAATTCACGAACTCCGCTATGGAATCACAGACATTCACCAACAACGGAACACAAATCTCTAATATGTTGATTCTTGGAAGCTCTGGAGTGGTATGTCTTAAAAGTTACCACACCCTCCACAGCAGCAAATCCCAGCAGGCGATTTTGCTTGCTGAGGTTCTGTTTGTGTTCGTATGAAGTCGAGTTCACTGGAGGATAGGACAAGTTTCTTTACGTCCAAGGAAGAAACAGCAATCCAAAGGGGACATAAATACATGGCACTTTTGAACAAACCACTTGGGCCCTCAAGCCACCACCAAAATGTCTCCTAACAGAGAGAAAACATTTGCAAAATGTCAAAGAATCAACAATGACAACTGCAGTGAGAAGTTAAAAAAAATAAGTCAAGATGGCACCCACGGCCACCATCTTGGCGTTGCTGAGCCACGCAGCTCAACCACAGGTGCTTCTGGTAATACGGGGATTGATAATTTAGGATCTCAGTCAACATCTGAAGGATTTTCTCTAGAGGGAAAAGATTGAGAATGTGTGCCTAGCTGAAGTTGTGCCGAGTACATTAGGTTGGGGAGGCTCTCATCTGGGGGTGTCCCATTCTGGAGAGAGCTAGTGGATTAAGAGAAGATCCCATCTACAACCCATCATATAATTAGAACTGCAGAAAAAACAATGGCTACCAACCTGCCTTCCATTGAGGACCTGTATACTGCACGAGTCAAAAAGAGGGCTGTGAAAATATTTACAGACCCTTTGCATCCTGGACATAAACTGTTTCAACTCCTACCCTCAAAACGATGCTATAGAGCACTGAACACCAGAACAACTAGACACAAGAGCAGTTTTTTCCTGAACGCCATCACTCTGCTAAACAAATAATTCCCTCAACACTGTCAAACTATTCACTAAGTCTGCATTACTATTAATCTTCTCATCATTCCTATCACCCATCTCCTCCCACTTATGTATCCTTACAATTTATATTGTTTCCTAGTATGATCTGATTGCTTATTTGTTCCCTATGACTATCACTAAGTGTTGTATCTTTTAATTCTTGGTGAATGTATTTTATTCTCCTTATATACACTGAGAGCATATGCACCAAAGACAATTCCTTGTGTGTCCAATCACACTTGGCCAATAAAGAATTCTATTCTATTCTATCAACACCTTGGTGCTTTTTATCCAATTTGTTATTCATTTTAACATCTTAACTTTTAATGCCCAATATTTTAATGTTTTTTTTTTAAAAAATCTTCTAATTGTTTTATCCTTCTATTTATGACTTTGTAAGCCACCCAGAGTCACTTGATAGTGAGATGGGAGGCATATAAATTTAACAAATAATAATAATAAAAAAATAATGTGAAAAATCAATTGCTTGCTCTTCACATTTCTACCCAAAAATGTGGAGATATAATAAGGTATGATGAAGATTTGCAGTTTTATGAAGGTAATTCTTTATCCTCTTTGCTTAATTATTATAGTGTTCTTTTCAATGATGACTATCGGTAAGATTTATTGGTATGTCATTGCTGTTCCGTCCAATGGCTGCTAGTATGCCTGGAAAAAAAATTAGAGTAAAAGACTTTAAATGCAAAAGCTGTCCACCTCACAGGGTCCTGAGTGGCTGCTGTGCTGCTTATAACTCCTTGTCCAGTCTTCTCATCTTTTCCACAAATCTCCCACAAATGACCAGTTTTCCATAGAGGGATGCCTGCAAGGTGTGTGATCAACAAAGTTCAAAGCCTTTATTGTCATTGTTGTGACCCAGGCCCAAGTAGGTAGTATTAGACGCAAACAGTTCCAAAACAAACAGACTTTATTAGAACAGCTGAGAATTAACTCATTCTCAGCGTAGTCCAAACTAAATCAAAACAAATTCTTCGTAACACAAATTCTTCAGTCTAATCACCAACCTTGGTATAATTAGGCAAACTGCCAAAGGCTTCTCTTGGCAAAAGTTCAGAAGCAGAAGACGCCGACCAGAGATAAGTGCAGCAAGACAAGAACAAGTCTATCGACATTGTTTTCCAACAAAGAGCCCAAGAGCTGTTGCTGGTCTTTTAAGCCTTATGGGAGGGACCCAGTGGTGGGATTCAGCCGGTTCGCACCACTTCAGGAGAACCGGTTGTTAACTTTCTGAGGAGTTTGGCAAACTGGTTGTTGGAAGACATCATTAGGTCAGAGAACCGGTTGTTAAATTACTTGAATCCCACCACTGGAGGGACCAATCATCTCTTGGCCTTACTCCTGAGTTGTCCTCTTTGCTTTAGCTGCTCTTGCCTTCTGGCAGCTCTTCTCATACATGCACTAGGGACAGGCTCCTCCTGTTCCTCTGCCTCTCTGCTGTCAGCCTCTGGAGGCTCCGGAGTCTGCACATCACTCCCAGATGGCCCTGGCTCCATCTCTGCCTCTGACAGAGGCCCTCATCCAGGCCTTCCCCAGCCTCCAGGACTGGCCCATGTTCTTCCTCAGCCTCATCGCTGTCCGACTCTGCTGCCAGCTCCACAGGCTGCTGGTGGACCACAACAGTCATTGTACATCATGTATACAACGAAATTGGTTTAGCCTCTACTGGTGCAGTCATCTGCAAACTTTATTATGACGTTGGATGGATCAGAGGATATGCAGTCATGTGGATACAGCGAGTACAGGTAGGAGCCAAGATGGCAGCAGCAAAGGGGTGCTATGTGACACATATTTTTTAAAAAATGGTAGTGCTTCCATCACAGTGTTAGGGTTCCCCTCTTGACTTTTTTGATATGCCCTAAGGACACCCCTGTTTCCATAAATCACCTCAACTTCTTTTGAGAGTCCAAAGAGCTTCTGAACTTGCACTTGTGTAGTGGTGTAGAATGAAACAAGTCCTGTCACCAATGGTGGGTTTCAAAATTTTTTACTACCGGTTCTGTGGGTGTGGCTTGGTGGAGGTGGCATGGCTTGGTGGGCGTGGCTTGGTGGGCATGGCAGGGGAAGGATACTGTAAAATCTCCATTCCCACCCCACTCCAGGGGAAGGTTACTGCAAAATCCCCATTTCCTCCCGATTAGCTGGGACTTGGGAGGCAGAGAATAGATGGAGGCGGGGCCAGTCAGAATTTTTACTACCGGTTCTCTGAACTACTCAAAATGTCTGCTACTGGTTCTCCAGAACTGGTCAGAACCTGCTGAAACCCACCTCTGCCTGACACTCTCTATAAGGGGAGGAAGAAATGAGGCAAATCCATGGGAAGCAAATGAGAAAATGTGTGGTACAATATCCCAATGCATCTTTCACCCTTTGACCCCCAGAGGCTATGGAAAAAAAGCATTGGAATGTGAGAAGTAGAAGTCTAATGGAAGTGTAGAACTTTGGGAGTAAGCATTTTAATTGGATCTCTGTGAAGCTGTTTTACTGAGGAATTATCACTCCTATTATACAAGGAAAATTTAACTATGTGTTTAATGTATCACAGTGTTTCTCAACCTTAGCGACTTTAAGAGGTGAGGACTTCAACTCCCAGAATTCCCTAGCCAGCATTGAAGTCCACACCTCTTAAAGTCGCTAAGGTTGAGAAATGGTTGGTTATTTACATCGCTGCAGATGGAACAATCTGCCTATATTTTTTAAAAAGTCCCATGAGAAACCCAAGATTGAAATCCAATTCACCACCCCTTGAATTGAGGCTATTCAGAGGAGATATTTAACAACCAAACTGAATCAACTAGACTTGGCTAAGGATGCTATAGACCAGGGGTGTCAAAGGCCCGTGGGGCCGTCCTGGAATCAGTGAAGGACCAGCCCGCGTTGCTTATGCCAGTGAAAACAGAGCCTGGGAGGCCGTGCGCAGCCCCACTGGGCTCCATTTTCGCTAGCAGAGGGCTGCAGGAGGCCATCGCAGCTGAAAACGGAGCAAGTGATGTCGAGTTGGTCTCATCCACCCTGGCCACACCCACCCAGCCCCCTAGGTCAAACACAACCCTGATGTGGCCCTCAATGAAATTGAGTTTGACACCCCTGAAATAGATCATTAAGGTGGAAATGGCCTTAGAGCCGTGATGACGACTATAATGACGAACCTATGACACGCATGCCACAGGTGACACGCGGAGCCATATCTGTGGGCATGCGAGCATTGCCCTAGCTCAGCTCCAGCGCGCATGCATGTGCCAGCCAGCTGATTTTCAGGCCTTCTGGGCCCACCGGAAGTCGGGAAGCGGGCTGTTTCCGGCCTCCGGAGGGCCTCCAGGGGGGGTGGGGCAGGCTGTTTTTGCCCTCCCCAGGCTCCTAGAAAGCCTCTGGAGCCTGGGGAGAGCAAAAAAACAGGCCTAGCGGGCCCACCATGCCATCACGTGCCAAAAGCAGGGGGAGCATTGGGGGGTTGCACGCACATGCGCAGGAAGCAGGGTGCATTAAATTATGGGTGTGGGCACGCACACATGTGACCCTGCAGCTCTCCTCCCGTTTTTGGCATGCGACGGCAAAAAGGTTACCCATCCCTACCTTAGAGTAATTATAAATATTTCTCTGTACTTTTAGTATCCTTAACAGCAACATCTGCAAGAGATGTTACCCATGTTGGCAGTGCACGTACAAAGAGTATGGCTTTGGTTTACTGTAAGTGATGCCACTTCCATTTTACCTTTTTTGATCTTACATGCTGATGCTTCCACCTATCCAATAACAATGTTATGCTCTTTTTCAGATATTTGTCCAGAGGTGGCAGGAAAATTATAGAAGGATTTGCTCCTTTCCAGCCTTTGTAGGATCATTGACCATCTCTAACAAGGATTGTCCTTCAGGAAGTGCGAGTGTATAAATTTGGTTTTACCTATTGCCCTGCCAACTCATTATTTATTTATTTTATTTATTTTTTCATTTTTATTAGATTTATATGCCGCCCTTCTCTGGAGACTCAGGGCGGCTTACAATGCGTTAAGCAATAGCCTTCTTACTTTTGTATATTTTATAAATATACAAAGTCATCTTATTGCCCCCACAACTGGGTCCTCAATTTACCTACCTTAGAAAGGATGGAAGGCTGAGTCAACCTTGAGCCTGGGGAGATTCGAACATGCAATAATTGCAGACAGCTGAATGTTAATAACAGGCTTTTAGTCTGTTGAGCTATCCAGGCTCCTGTGAGCTATCCAGGCTTAGAATTCCACACCTGTGTCAACAATGTGGCAGTAAGTTATTTTCAAATTTATGGGATGCTGTTTTCAATACTGCTCCACAGATTTTTATTTTTATTTTTTAAATTGCTGCTATATAGTTTATAAACAGGTTTTAGTCTATGCTTAGCGTCTTTACTGCTCTTCTCTGCATTATTTCTCGGGGCTCAGCATCTTTTCTGTACGGTGGCAACCAGAAATGGACGCAGTATTCCAAGTATGATCTCACTCGTGTAGAGCGAAACTGTCACTTCTCACAATGTTGATGCCATCGCTCTTGTTGATGCAGCCTAGGACTGCATCATACTTTTTTGACAGCTGCAGCAAACTGCTGGCTCATACCTTAAGCGATGGTCCACTAGGACAAAGTTCCCTAACCTTTCCGGCTTGGCAGACCAGCAGAGGGGTGAGAAGGGATGGTCCCATGCAAGTGGCTGGCAAGCACCCGTGAATGCAGCTCCATTTGCATGAGTAGTGTGCATGGGCAGTCGCTCACTTAGGACCTGGCTACTTACGGGACTGCCTACTACCACAAACAGCCTCCCACCGGCTGGTACGCTCTCATAGAGAGGGGTTCCTCCAGGTGCCGTCAGCCAAACAATGTCAACTGGCGGCCCCTAGGGGGAGGGCCTTCTCTGTGGGGGCACCTACTATCTGGAACGAGCTCCCCCCGGAGATACGGAGGATCCCGGATCTGCGCACTTTCCGCCGTGCTTTGAAGACACTCCTATTCCAGCAGGCCGGCCTGGCCTAATTTTTTCCCCTTCTTTTAAATTTTAAACTCAAATTTTAATTTGTTTTAAATTATTGGGAGTTTTAAATTGTCTCGGGCAAAAATTATTTAATTGGGTTTTAATCATGTCTTAACTTTTGTATTTATGTGTTTTATTTCGTGCCTGTTCACCGCCCTGAGTCCTTCGGGAGTAGGGCGGTATACAAATTTAATAAAATGAAATGAAAATGCAATTGGGGATGTGTGTTTGTACGTGGGCACGCTCGCCTGCAGCCCAGTTGCCAATAGCTCACAGCGCACTAATGGGTCCAGAAGTTGAGGGCCCCTGCACTAGGATACCTACGGTAGATCCCTTGTCACAGTTACTGCTGTTGAGCCAGGTGCTGCCTATTATATAGCCTTGCATTTGATTTCTCCTGCCTAGATGCAGGACCTTAATTTTCTCACCACTGAACTTCTTCTTGTTTGATAAGGCCCAATGCTCAAGTCTATTTGCTGAATCTTGTGTGCGTCTTCCAAAGTGTTAGCAATTTCACCCCAGCTTGGTGATGTCTGCAAATTTTTTAAAAATTTATTTTATTTACAAATATTTATATGCCGCCCTTCTCCCTAAGGACTCGAACAAAGCTAAAAACATACAATAATGGAAGAAAATCCTAGTTAAAACCAATTAAGACAAGGAACAAATAAAATAAAACCCAGGAATCAGAATCAGCCCATTTGTTGAAACAGCCAAGTCTTTAGGTCTCGACGGAAGGAGCGGAGATCAGGCGCCGTCCGGAGCTCGGTGGGTAACTCATTCCAGAGGGCATGAGCGCCCACAGAGAACGCTCTAACCCTGGACGTCGCCAGCCGACATTGTCTGGCCGATGGTATCCTGAGGAGGGCAGCCCTGTGTGAGCGGACAGGACGGTGGGAGGCAGGTAGATGTTCCTGCAAATACCCCGGACCTAAGCCATGATGAATTCCTCTTCTATCTCCTCATCTAGATCATTTATGAAGAGCTTGAAAATCAGTGGGCCCAAGACCTTGAGGTATCCCACTGCATGCTTCCCTCCATGTAGATGTAGCTCCATTGAGGTCTACACACTAAGTACAGTTGTTTAGCCAACTGTGAATCTATCTGGTGGTAATGCTGTCTATTCCACATTGTTCTATCTTACCAAGAAATAGGGTATAGTCTACTTTGTTAAATCCCTTGCTGTTGTGTAACTAAACTATGCATCTCTCTCTCTCTTGACATCTACCGTGTTTCCCTGAAAAATAAGACCCTGTCTTATATTTTTTGAACCCCGAAATAAACGCTTGGCCTTATTTTAGAGGAGGTCTTATTATTTTGGGGCATGTGGAGCAAGACGCTCCTCTTGCCATCTTACCTGATTTCCAGCTCTGTCTCCCTAACCCTAACCAGAGGAAATGGCAGGGACCAGCTGCGCATACGTTTAAATATTTTTGGAGAGGGCTTATTTTTGGGGAGGCTTATTTTTCAGGGTGGGCTTATTTTAGCGCACGCGCTCAAAAGCCCAATTGGACTTATTATCTGGGGAGGTCTTATTTTCGGGAAAATAGGGTATATCTCTCTCTAGTCTGCTAATGCTATGCATATTTTGTGGGTGTGTTTTGAAACTTGAAAAGGCATGGATAGCCCAGACAAAGGCCACTTTTGTCAAACATTTGTCCCAAATATTTACATACACATATGATCTCCCAGCTTCTACTTGATCCCTCTTGGAGGTGGTTGGATTATCAACCAGCTCCAGTAGTTGACTTCCCCAAAATTTGGGACCCAACATGAGACTGCCCCTTGGTGCTTACTCTTGATGTGATATTAAAAAAATCACACCTTTAAAAATAGTTTCTCATATTAATATTCCCTGTCCCAAGAAATAAGCAGAGTTGAGATGTATTTGTTTTTGAAATTCTTTAATGTACAGTGTTTTGAGCTCTGTCATCATTAATTCTTGTAAATCACAGTGTGACATTGGAAACACTTGACATTTCCTGGGCTTTCTCCCACTCCCACTCCCACTCCCACTCCCACCCCCTTTTGGTTCCCTCTCCTTGGGCTTTTCTCAAGATTGACTGTTTCTCGTGTTTTTGGTACACAACTGGCATGATTTCCTATTGTTTTGTCATCAATACTCCATTCCTTTTGATGTGCTTCTATCACTTATCGGCCCATTAGGCATTGATTGATTCTAGAGAAGCCTTCGCTAAAATCTCCTATCTATATGAGCAAATTTCAGAACCTACTGAAAATTCATGTCAATGCGTAAAAAGAAATTTCAGTTGGGTAAACCCTTGAAATAAAGTTAGGGGAGGAGAAAACGTGATCAAATTCTGGGGACGACCATAATGTTTAGATAATGGAAGGGCTGTTCCATGTTTAATGCATTGGGGGATACGTTCTGTAACATATATGATATGTGTGTCCTGACTGCAAGAGGCCATGGTGTTCATTCAGTGGGATAGCAGTACATCGTTTATATTCTCTCTCTCTCTCTTACATTTACAATTTGCACACACAAAAAAACCCACTTTGCATGCATTAGAGTGCAAGTGAAGCTCTGCGGCAAGTGGAATTAATTTGACAGGCAGGAAAGTTATATAAGTTGGAGATATTCAACTTTAGTGAATGCTGTGTAAATATTCACACACACATACACACACAACTTTGTTCAGTGTTGCTCACAATAATTTAAAATAATATTTGTAGACATTTAAATGCTATAGCATAATATAACTTAAGTGAATACCCACCCTCCACAAATATTACTGGCATATTTACAATATCTTGTGCCATAAGACTGTGTTTGGAAGTATGATACCACAACTGACGTGAGCTTAAAGAATCGTTTCTCCTGATCTAAGGGAAGGATGCAGCCTTCTTGAGGGCTCAGCTTAACTGTAGGGGTGATTAATACTTTTCAGACATTGATTTATTTTTTGATGGTGGGGTGGAAGAAGGGGAAAAAAGCCCACAGATGATGATGGGGAAAGATGCTTATGATGGTTGATTGGAAATATCTGCAGTGAAGATGTAACCATGCTATCTGACTATGGTTACAGTCTTTGACCGGAATGGAAGTATATTTGCCCTCATAACAATCTGTTCATTGATGTCTTAAAAGCAGTGCTCTCCAACCTTTTGGGTACCAGGGACTGGTTCTGTGGAGAGGTTTTTCCACAGACTGGAGAGGATGTGGTTTCTCATACTGCCTGCATCCCGTGGATGGAGCTTCACTTGTTCACTAGTTTCAGGCATGCCGTGGACAAGTACCAGTCTAAAAATAAGGGGTTGGGGACCTCTGTTTTAAGAGGACCTGGGATTGAACCTACGAATGAGCTGTAGATAGTAGGGCCAATAGAGTGAGGCCAAAAGAGTCAAGAAATGCATTATTGTAGCTCCTTCCCTTTTACCAGCCTTTAAAAAAAAAAACTTTAGGGGGGCTCTTTCCTGCAAGTACCCCGACTGTTGGCGCCGATTCCTAAGTGGATTTCCAGAATTCGATATGGAAGATCAGAGATACCACATCTCTACAAATGGAGCTGACAATTTTATGCATAAACTCTTTTGAATCTAGAATTAAAATTACTAGGACAATTTTCACCAAAACTGAGCAACCACATTGCCAAAAAAGGAAAGGGCAAATATATTTCTAGCAACTGAAGTGACTTTGCTCACCATGTGAGAATTCCGTGAATTGGGTGTTCTACTCCACAAAATTATCACTTAACAGTGAAATATTTTTCAAATGCATTGAGATCAGGTTTTTTTTTTTTTTTTTTTAGTATGTGTGATTTTGGTATCTGATGTTTGAATAATTTTTTTAGATACTAATAAAAAAATAATTAAATATTTTGGAACAGAGAGATTATGAAGTTTAATATTTGATGAGTGCCAAAATCATGAACTTGTTCTAATCTTCATAATTGAAATTTGGGGGCACCACACGGCTTCATATTTTATATTTAAAGTGTTTTTTTTTTAAAAAAAAATGGTTGAATTATGAGCCGAGAATGCTAAAATTTTATTGGCCTGTTCTGCCACGCAGCAGGGACATAAATAAGCCGCATGAAATCAAGGATAGCAAATGATGATTTGATCTAAGAGATATTTATCAACAGGCATAGATGTGTTCCAAGCAAGTATACAATATCTTCCTTTCTGTGATGTCACTACGTAAATGCTGCCCTTATAGACTTGCTTCTCAACAAATGTGCAGCATCTGTGTGATGATATCACACTTATATTATCATTTACTACTCTAGATCTGCTAATGATCCTCAAGGATTGTTATATCATACAGTCCAGTGGTGGGTTTCAAATTTTTTTACTACCGGTTCTGTGGGTGTGGCTTGGTGGGCCTGGTATGACTTGGTGGGCGTGGCTTGGTAGGCATGGAAGGGGAAGGATACTGTAAAATCTCCATTCCCTCCCCACTCCAGGGGAAGGATACTGCAAAATCCCCATTTCCTTCCGATCAGCTGGGACTCTGGAGGCAGAGAATAGATGGGGGTGGGGCCAGCCAGAGGTGGCATTTACCGGTTCTCCAAACTACTCAAAATTTCCGCTACCGGTTCTCCGGAATTGATCAGAACCTGCTGAAACCCCCTCTGATACAATCACTAATGATCATGATTAAGGTTCCCAGATTAAAAAATAGATCATTTCAGAATCTGGATGAATTATGATTTGGAGCCAATATGTTTTTTTAAACTATGGCTTAGCCTTTTGTGTGAATTCTGGTCCTCATAGACAACTCACTAAATCATGGCCACCCACAGTCATGCGCTAAATGTTTCCTCACTAATGTTATATTGTAGTTTCCGTTTATTCTTTGAGACTATGGACTGAAGCTCAGCGTGCTGGCTGGGGAATTCTGGGAGTTGAAGTCCACACATCTTAAAGTTGCCAAGTTTGAAAACACGCAGGTGGATGTCTCATGGCCCCCCTCCAATTTTAGAGTTCTAAGACTCCCTTGTGAAATTTGGTAACTGGTCATCTAACTCAAGGTGGCAATGATGACATTGAATGAAATATCGGGTGCTGCACTCCAGCAAAAATTGCCCTGTTTTCTATTACATTTATATGCAATTAAAATGAATTACAATTGGTATGATTATTTTCCGATGCAACAAGTTCATCCTCAAATTGGAATAATATTAAGTTTGGTAAAAACTTTGGGCGGATTCAGAGAGTCACAGATAAGGACTCGAGGAAAATTTGACCCAATGGTGAAATGTAAAATTTGTTACTACCGGTTTTGTGGGCGTGGCTTGGTGGTGGTGGGTAATGTGACTGGGTGGGCGTGGCCAACTTTTTTTTTTTTTTACTTTTAAAAGCATTTTTTCTACCACCTCTTCGGCTGAAGAGGTTGTTAAAAAATGTTTTTCAAAAGCTCTGACGATCCCAGCTGAGTTGCCTGATTGTCAGAGGTTTTGTTTTCTTTTAAAAACATTTTTTTTTGCTTTTAAAATTCTTTTAAAAGGCTCTGATGATCCCAGCTGAGCTGCATGATCATCAGAGGCTTTTTTTTTTTTACTTTTAAAAGCATTTTTTCGGCCAAAGAAAAAATGCTTTTAAAAGTAAAAAAAAAACCAACCTCTGATGATTGCGTGGCTCAGCTGGGCATGGGGGGGGGGGCAGGGATTTTTGCTACTGGTTCTCCGAACCAACCGCCACCATCACTACCGGATCGGGTGATCCGGTCCGAACCAGGAGCATTTCACCCCTGATTTGACCCCATGTCAGGTCTCCTTGTTCTATAAACACATTTGCTTCATTTATATGGTGTATGACATCCTACTAGATGCCCCCTCCGATCCATACATTCCATCACTCTGGGGACAGAAAGAATCAAAATGATCCAGATCAAATAGATACGGTCGGCTTATCTAACCATACAGTCACAAAGAACGAAGTGAATTGTTGGAAAGCACCGATCTGCGCCTATCAACTCTTGAAGATGAAAAACCACAGATCATGTTTGAAGCCATAAAATGTTACATTGAGTGATCCCAACCACAACTTCCTGAATTTATTCCAGGAGTGCATGTGTCAAATAAGTCAATATGGAGGCTGCAACTGGACGACTGAAGTCCTGCTGCTTCCCCCCCCCCAACATGGCTCAGTGGCTAAGATGCTGAACTTGTCGATCAAAAGGTCGGCAGTTTGGCGGTTCGAATCCCTAGCGCCGCATAATGGAGTGAGCTCCCCTTACTTGCCCCAGCTTCTGCCAACCTAGCAGTTCGAAAGCACATAAAAAATGCAAGTAGAAAAATAGGGACCACTTTGGTGGGAAGGTAACACCGTTACGTGCGCCTTCGGCGTTTAGTCATGCCGGCCACATGACCACAAAATTGTCATCGGACAGCACTGGCTCTTCGGCTTAGAAACGGAGATGAGCACCATGACCCCCATGCCAGGCAGGAAATTTCAGTAGCAGCTACTTCCTTAAGACTTAAACAATGTGATTTAATGTCACACTTTCAAGTTTGTAGTAGCGAACTGAGGTTTGACTACCAGTTCCATCCCTTGCTTAGGAGAACATACGTGTTTACAAGCACACCTTCTTTGTATCGCTTGCCGTATTGTTTTAAGAATATGCCTTGAAAAAAAAAGAGAAAGCAATATACAAAGAGGTCTGTTGGGAAGCAAAAGGATGGTTTAATGCTGTCAACGTTAGTTAGATTAATGGTGTCACTAAAAATAACTCAGACTAATACACCAGCCTTGTATTAGCTTGTTCTACTGTATGACTGAGTCATCGGCAGCTGCAGCATGTGCTTCAACAACTGTTGTTTACATTACTTTCCTGGCATGGGGTTAGCATGTTAATCTCTTCCAAAGAGCCAATAAAAAGCCTGTCTAAACCTGGAAATTATGAAACAATAAGAAAAGGCCATTGCCGAATAATGCTAACACTGCGAAAAAGGCCCTTTCCTCTGAGTTACCAGCAATTCAGCCATGCTTACACACAACGGATGACTTGCGGCTGAATGTCGAATTGGGGTTTATATGCTAGGAGAGAAAAATATCAGGCGTTTCTCAGTAAGAAATTGGTAGTGAACTGAGCGGGACAGTGTTTCTCAACCATGGCAATGTGACGATGGGTGGACTTCAACTCCCAGAATTCCCCAGAATAGCTGGGTGGGGAATTCTGGGAGTTGAAGTCCACCCATCTTCAAATTGCCAAAGTTGAGAAATGTTGGCATAGGAAAATGGATGAGAAGGGTTTTTTTTTCATGCATCCTCAGCACTGCAGTAGATTCGACACCACAATTCGAAGATATTGTAATGCCATTGTGCGGGGGAGGGGGACCTGCTCTGCATCCTTGTTCAGGCCAACTGTGATGGCTGGCAGAGACTGAAAAAAGGAATAGTTAGAATCACGAGAAAGACCCCAGAGAACCAGTTAAATTAAGGGAGTAGCTGTCCCTCAAACAATCCAAACTGAATTTGCATTTAGTGAGAGGAGTTTAAGCAAAAAGTCAGGAGTTTATCTTGCACCAGACTCTATTTTCAAAATGGAGGGCTGGAAATATATACTCATGTTTCCCCGAAAATAAGACCCGGTCTTTTATATATATATATAAAAAAACAGTGAGGTGAGCTAGTGGAAGACATCACCCAAAAATAAGACCTGGTGCCTTTTTTGGTGGGAATATATTTAATTAATTAATTAATTAATTAATTAATTAATTAATTAATTTGTATACAGCCCTTCTCCAGCAGGACTCAGGGCGGTGAACAGCCATGGTAAAACATAACATATAAAATTTAAAAGCAGTTTAAAAACATTAAATAATTTTGGCTATCCATTTAAAACAACCCGGATTAAAACCAATTACAAATTAAAACCGAGGGGATGGGATCAAGCCAGCCCAGCTAGGTGAAAAAGATGTGTTTTCAGGGCCCGACGAAAAGTCCAGAGGTCTGGTATCGTGCGTGTCTCTGGGGGAAGGTCGTTCCAGAGGGCAGGTGCCGCCACAGAGAAGGCTCTCCCCCTGGGGGTCGCCAGCTGACATTGTCTGGCCGACGGCACCCTGAGGAGTCCCTCTCTGTGGGAGCGTACTGGCCGGTGGGAGGCTATTGGCGGCAGAAGGCGGTCCCGTAAGTACCCCGGCCCTAAGCCGGGGCACCAGGTCTTATTTGGTGGGGATATATATATATGGCACCAGGTCTTATTTTTGGGTGATGTCTTCCACTAGCTCACCTCACTGTCTGAAGGTAAGTAGTAGAGCAGCTCCACCACCCCCATCTTCACCCTAGCTTAATTTTTACCCGTGTGCATCACCCCACCCCATGCACCCCGGAGTGTGTGGGGTCTTAACTAGGCCTTATTTTTTGGGGGTAGGGCTTACATTGGGTGGACATGTAAAAATTCAAACTAGGGCTTATTTTTTGGGATAGGTCTTGTTTTTATGGAAACGCGGTATATATCTTTGTTAGGGCACTTGAATGGGTAAAAAAAAAGGTCAAGCTTGTGGCTGCCATGACGCAATTGAGGCTTGGATCCTTTTTTACATGAAATGTATCCCCTATCAAAAAGGAGCAGGACATCAACCATGCAGTTGCATTGCCATTTTGATGTTTCTGACTCCTTATATCAGTGATGGCAAACCTTTTTGGCACCAAAACCGGAATGCACGTGCATGTGTATGCATGTGCATGCACCAGAGCATTGGAAACCTGAAGACTAGCTGGCTGGCATGCACATGCCTGTTTTTTGGCCATTTTGGGAGCCATTTTCTGGGCCATTTCTGGGCCTTTTTCAGGCTGTTTTCAGGGCTGTTTTTGGGGCGTTTTCAGGCTACTTTTGGGGCCAAAAACCACCTAAAAAACTGTCTGAAAACTGCCTGAAAACAGCCCAAGAAATGGCCCAAGAAACAGCCTAAAAACAGCCTGGAAAAGACCCGGAACAGCCCGAAAAACGGCCTGATTTTTGGCTATTTTCAGACCATTTTCCAGCACTCTGGTGCCAGAGAAGATCAGGTGGCCAGCGCGCATGTGCACCCCAGAAGCCAGAAGAGCAGCTGGTGATGGTGCGCGTGCCCATAGAGAGGGGTCTGTGTGCCACCTCTGGCACGCGTGCCATAGGTTTGCCATCACGGCCTTATATCATCCTCATAATGTGCAACAGGGTCATTCCTCATCTCTAGAAGTCACCAAATTTGGTGACTCAGGGCCCACAAACAAAAGGAAGCTCTCTCCCCTCACCACTGAAGTGTTATCGATTGTTGGATAAACTGTCGATTTGTTTCCGGTATTAAGCAACTGTTATACAAAGATCTTCCTCCCTAATACATCTCCATAATCTACGAAGACCCTCCGTGCTTTGCAGAAGATTGGAAGAGAAATGTGAGCTCGTGTAACAGTTTTATACAAAGTCCCATTCAACTGAGAGGGATCACACAGACCTAGAAACATGACACAAACAGTGAAAGGACCGTCAGGGAAAGGAATAATCCAAATACACATCCCCATAAAGCAATAAATTTGCGTAAGGCTTAACGCATCCCCAGGAAAATCAAAACGACACAGGACCATAGTTGCCATCTTGACTGCTGTTTGACTTTTTTGAAACCCCCTCCCCTTTTGTGAATAGATCCCTGCTCGTCTTTGTCTAGCATCAGCAAGGGGGGGGTCTATGATAATTTGCCATGGTCAACTCGCCATAGCCAACTCACCACAGGCAACATGCCATGGTCAACCTGCTGTAGCCAACACGCTGCGGGACAACTAGCCATGACCAGTACTGGGATTCAGTTGGTTTGGGGAGGTTCAGGCAAACTGGTAGTTAAATTGCTGGCTGGCCCCGCCCCTTCCTGCCCCGCCCTTTCCTGGAGTCCCCATGCGCCCCATTTTGGCTCCGAGGTAAGTGCAGGGAGGCCTCCTAGGCCCAAAATGGGGCATGGGGGGGCAGTGCCCCTCCGCAGTCTGTTTTTGCTCCCAAGAGGCTTCAGGGAGGCCTCCTAGGCCCAAAATGGGGCACTGGGGATCGATGCATCCCCCTCCCGCAGCCCATTTTTGCTCCCAGGGGAGTGCAGGAGGCCGAGTACTGCCTGTCACACCCCCTGGCCACGCCCACCAAGCCACACCCACAGAACCGGTAGTAAAAAAAATGTTTAAACCCCACCACTGGTCATGACCAATTCACCACAGGGCAACTTGCTGTGGGACAAGTTACACTAATATCAAAGAAATGGTGGAACAGAACCATTATAGAAAGTATGCAAAATGAGGGACAAAATGAAATACGAATGACAAAAAAATATTCTAAATAATTAAATTGAATTGTTAAATTGTCCTGCAGCAATTTGTCCTACGGAGACTTGGCTGTAGTGACTTGGCCACACCGAGTTGTTGTTCCATTCCATGATGCGATTGCTATTCTGCCCCAGCTTTCAATAGCAAAACAAGTGAGAAGCCAAGCCACCTGCTTTTTCAATTACCATTTTACACTGTCAGATTGCTTTTCCAACCCTCCTAAACCATCCTCTGGTACCAAGGACAGAACTCTGGTTAACAGTGGAGTGCCATGAAATCAGTAGCATTGAAAAACGTCGGGGAGAACCAAGTACCCAAAATGAAAATAAAAGAAGTCAGAGCTCTAGTAATTTTACATTTAGTTCAAAGTAAAGACATGGCTACCCGTTAGTGCTTAGAGAGTTTTGATAATATTAAAAACATAAATAAGAGAATCTTTCTTTTTCCCCGCTGAAATGTCCATTCAAAAGGTTCCAGTGTTACTGGGAGCGGTCAGAATTTCCTCTTTTATTTTTATCTATGAATCCATCCTCGAAGGTCCTCCCGAGCCCGTATTTCATTTCCCCCTACTTTATTCCCTTTCTTTTTCAGAAGTAAGTGTTGAAACAACACTGTCGGTATCTTAGTTTTGTACTTAACATCTTAATTCCTCTTTTTTTTTTTTGTCCTTTTTTTTAATAGGAAGAAAAAATGTCTCCGTTGGGCATCTTCACGCTGATTCTGAATTTAAAAATCTCCTTCTGGAACCTGTGTCTATCGTATTGTATGTATAACTTAATCTAAGAGTAAAACTCTACAACACCTCAGACTGCAGTGGGCAAGGGGAGGAGGAATCAAAAGGAAAAATTGCTCCCCTTGAATAACATCATCCTAATCCATCATCCCATCCCAGGGTCCCTTGGACTAATGGAATCAAAGCAACTCTAGCCAACAGATTATGCATTGTTCTTCCAACTTGGGTTAGTAAGAAACAAATAAAAGAGATTGGTTCTACCCCCTTCCCACCCCCAAAAAAAGAAAGAAAGAAAGAAAGAAAAATGTGCAAAATGATGCTGTAGTTATTTTGTTCCACACTACCAAATGGTGGGTTGTGTCCATGTTCAGGTTGCTCCATCTTAAGGTTACTTGCAAGTGAACACTTCTGTCCGTTCGCTGCAGGTGTTGCATTTCACAAAACAACACCAGTGGAACTTGCAGTTGCACTGCCACACCTTGGTGTACTGGTGAGTGTTGTAGCCCCTTCCGCAGCACATCATGCCACAGCCGTCCGCCCCGAGGGACGTACGGTTGCAGAGCCTGCCCTGGGTCCCAACGCTCCCTGTTGAAGCATCCTCTTCACAGTAATTCGGTGATTTGTCGATGTAGACCAAATCGGTCTCCATTGGCTTCTGGTAGCTTCTGATCTGCTTGATCTTCAGGAAGGTCGGTTGCCGAAGCCGGCTGGCCCGGACCACTTCCACTTGCACCGCAGCATTATATTTCTCTTTTAAAATATATCCAATCTCTCGGAATTTGGGTAGTGTAGTCCAACAAGTCTTCGTGGTGCAGGAACCGGAAACGCCGTGGCATTTGCACTCCAGTTTCATCCGTCCTTCAAGCACCTGTGCATGCAAACAGGGAGAACAAAATAACAACAACAGGCTTCAGCTTTTCTTCTGCTTGGCTGATCTTAAATGCTGGACCTTCAGAGTACATGAAAAGTTACAAAACATCTATAAATATGAGCGACACGATCTGTCAAGAAGCCGTCTATTTTAAACCCCACTGATTTCACTTGGAGAATAGGTTTGTATCAAGCTGGAAGGAATACTGCATAGTATTTTATTAGCTTCTTGTGGATTCTGAGTCCACCAATACAATTCATTTCTTGGAGAGGAGAGGAGGGGAGGGGAGAAGAGAGGAGAGGAGAGGAGGGAAGCGGGAAGGAGAAGGAAGGAGAGAGAGAGAGGAAAGGGAAAGAGGGAAGGGAGAGGAGAGGAAAGGGGAAAGGAGAGGAGAGAGAGGGGAAAGGGGAAGAGGGAAGGGGGAGGAGGAGGAAGGAGAGAGGGTGAAAGAGGCAAGGGAGAGGAGAGGGGGAAGGGGAAGAGGGAAGGGGAAGAGAGAAGAGGGAAGGGAGAGGAGAGGAGAGGAAAGGGGAAGAGGGAAGGGAGAGGAGAGGAAAGGGGAAGGGAGAGGAGAGGAGAGAGAGGGGGAAAAGGAAGAGGGAAGGGGGAAGGGAGAGGAGAAGAGAAGGGGAAGGGGGAAGGAGGAGGAAGGAGAGGGGGGAAAGGGAAAGAGGCAAGGGAGAAGAGAGGAAAGGGGAAGGGGGAAGGGAGAGGAGAGGAAGGGGAAGGGGGAGGGGAGGAGAAGGGGAAGGGAGAAGGAGGAGGAAGGAGAGAGGGGAAAGGGAAAGAGGCAAGGGAGAGGAGAGGAGAGGAGAGGAGAGGAGAGGAGAGGAGAGGAGAGGAGAGGAGAGGAAGGGGGAAGGGGGAAGGGGGAAGGGGGAGGAGAGGAGAGGAGAGGAGAGGGTTGGAAGAAGCCATACACCTAATGAAAACATTCATAACCTCAAGAAGAAGAATCACTTTACTATATTCAGAATGTCAATCTAAGCATTTTACTTCCAATGTCAGCTGATTCACGATGCCCACATTGGTCTAAGTTTATGTTTCACTATAAGATTATCGATGGCATTTTCCTGTTATGTCCAATTTTTCTTCCCTTACCATTTTCAACCGTTGGGAACACAACGGAGCCAACGAAAGACACGGTTGTGTTTCCCAGGATTTTGCAGTAGCAAACCTGGCAGCCGAGGGGAGCAATCGGATCAATTTCTGGACTTGCACTGAAGTACGTGCAACAGGAAATCTCCACAGCAGAGCAAGAGCTGGATCCGTTCTGAAGTCATTTAGGCAATAATAAACCTGACAAGGGGGATCGATCGCATTTCCCTTCCCCTTTGCAGAGCGCACCAATGGCATCGCCCTCTTGACATAGTCAGTTACTATGGGCAACAACAGCAAGACACCAATTTGGACTACATATATAATCCACAACCATCCCTGTAATGTGTAACCACTAATTCAATAATATTGTTTTCACACTGTGTGATTATTAAGTAGATTAAGTAAGTGCTCATTTTTGGAGTGGTTTAATCGGATAGGTTGAAGTGCATGGCCTGCCTTCTTCCCTTCCCTTCCCTTCCTCATCTTCCTTCCTCCCTCCCTCCCTTCCTTCCCTCACTCACTCCCTTATCTTCCTTCCTTCCTTCCTTCCTTCCTTCCTTCCTTCCTTCCTTCCTTTCTTCCTTCCTTCCTTCATCTCCTTCTTTCCTTCCTTTCTTCCTTCACTCACTCCCTTATCTTCTGCCTTCCTTCTTTCCTCTCCTTGCGCTTCTGAATTGCGCTTCTCAGATTAATGAATATGCATTTTAATTAAATCTGCCAGTTTACTTATCAGCTTTAGGTCAGAACCCAATGGAATTCTGTTGCTCTCTTCATCGCTAGGATTCTCACTCAGGTGACATTCTCATGGCTAGTCGATAGTGGCCAAAATCAAGAATTTGATTTTAAAAAGCTTCTACCCTTTTAATAAAATTTCTTGGCCAGAAAAAAGATGGTGGCAGACTCCTGATTTTTAACACAACTTGAGTCAATGCCTTCCTTGGGAAACAGACACGGTGATAGGATTATACCTCACACGTGATCTAAAGAGATTTGAAAGCTAAGCTTTCTCCTTTCTAGGTGTTATGGCCTGCCAGCTGCCAGCAGAGCTGGCGGCAAGCTCGGACGCTGAGGAGGTTGGGAAGGAACTCGGGCCAGTCCTGAGTCTGGGGAAGGCTCTGATAGATGCTCTTTGCTCTTCATCGGAAGCAGAGATAGAGCCAGGGCCATCCGACATTTCCCAGCTGCCTTCGGAGTCAGAGATAAGTGGGGAAGAAGAACAGCTGGGGCCTGTTCCAGACGCACGTATGCGCAGAGCTATCAGGAGAGGAGAACAACTGAGGAACAGGGGCCGACTCGGGAAGAAAGGCACACGTGGATGCAGAATGGCCCCTCCTTGGCTGGGGAATAAATAGAAGCAAAAGGGGAATGGTGGTTGTAGGAGACAACTGTTCGTATTTCTTTCGGAATATTTGCTTATGTGCCTCAGACACTTTTTGCCAGGAATTAATTTACAGCTTTGCAACTGGAAGCTCTCGGCCTGGCAATTATCCAAAGACTGATAAGGTCTGTTATTTCAATTAACCCTTGGAAGGATTATTGCCTGGACTTTTCTGTGTGTGATTGCCATGAATATACAGTAGTTAAATAAAGAGGGTTTTTTCGGGACAAGGAATCTGTTTCTCGGTTTTGCTAAGGCTGGGTCAGAACACTAGGACTCTGGGGCCTTCGATTTGTATTCAGCCATTGTTGCTTTTCAAGATGGAGAACTTTAATACAGGTAGTCCTCGACTTACAACTGTTCATTTAACGACCGTTCAAAGTTACAACGGCACTGAAAAAGGTGACTTATGACCGTTTTTCACTTATGACCTTTTCAGCAGCCTCATGATCACGTGATCAAAATTCAGATGTTTGGCAACTGCTTCATACTTATGACCGTTGCAGCCTCCCGGGGTCATGTGATCCCCTTTTGCGATCTTCCAACAAGCTAAGTCAATGGGGAATCCAGATTCACTTAACAACCAGGTTACTAACTTGTCAACTGCAGTGATTCACTTAATAACTGTGGCAATAAAGGTTGTAAAATGGGGCAAAACTCACTTAACCAATGTCTCACTTAACAACACAAACGTTGGGCTCAATTGTGGCCGTATGCCAAATATATATATTTGGCATACATATATTTCATCAGCTTGAGCCAGGGGAAAGATTAAGTGTTTTTCTATCGAGACACTTGGTTTCCCCCAACAGGAAGGGAGGAGAACTTGTGGCTCAGAAGGTTAATTTAACTGCCTAACATGCACGAAGCCCAAGTTCGAATCCGAGTAAGGATATGGCTAGCTGATGAAAGCTTAAAAGCTTGAAATAGATCTATACTAGTCTCCCTTTATTACTTTATCAGCAAAATATAAATTTGGTATAAAATGGTTTGTTGTGAATGCGACTGCTTGAGGGCTCCTGGATTGGAGCTGAAAGGCAAAAGAGAGCAGAATGCCCCCTCCCACATGTTGGGATAGAAAAACACTTAATAGATATAGGTGTCTCGATAGAAAAACACTTAATAGATATATATATATTCTTTTTCACTTTGTGTTAGAGAATCTTCTCTTATGGAGAATTAAAGTGCTATCAGTCCATACAGTAGCTGGGAATGCCTTCAGTTATACTTTGCCAACAATGAATAAATGTTTATATTGTATAGACCATGAAGATTTTTGCAATTTGACTCATTTAAGACAGATGTTTTAGAATGTTTTTGAAGATCCATAAGCATAAAAATTAACTTTTCTGGGCTTCAGATCTTCACTGGGAGCCAAATCCTGAATTCTGGCCCAGTCTCTGACTTCCAAAATCTTTCCCCTTTCAGTAGGCTCCCCTTGTGAAAGTTGGTGTTAAAACAAGAGTGTCATCAAATCCCTCCTTCCATCCCTTGCATCTTGTGAAACGTTCACAATAAGTTTCCCTTTTATTTAGGAGAAACCATATTTATCAAGGGAGGAAATCAAGACAGGATGCATCCAGCCTGTTGCTTCCCTATGAAAATTAGGCATCAAGCATCGTATATTTTTGAGACACCCTAGGAATACAATCCTGGTCAAATGTATAAAACCAGTAGTAATGTTTTGCACGTGTTAGTTTTGGCGGGCAACCCCTAGTTTTGTGTTTTTCTTGGTGGAGATGTTCATTTTCAAACCAGATGCTGGCTGAAACAAAACCCAAGCTACGTTTAACTGCCAGAACCAAAGGTAATAGACAGAAAATGTTTAAAATCGTTGGGTTGAACCAGAAGTTCCTGAGTCTGACTGTTCCTTTCTAGGTCAAGCTCAGAAGCAAATCCACTGACATGGCCTTGAACAGGCTATTCAGGCAAGGACAGGTAAGTCCTCGACTTACAACCACAATTGAGCCCAGGATTTATGTTGCTAAATGAGAAATTTGTTAAGCCATTTGTGTCCCGTTTTACGCCACATTCGTTAAGTGAATCCCTAAAGGTAAAGGTAAAAGTTCCCCTCGCACATATGTGCTAGTCGTTCCCGACTCTAGGGGGCAGTGCTCATCTCCGTTTCAAAGCCGAAGAGCCAGCGCTGTCCGAAGACGTCTCGGTGGTCATGTGGCCGGCATGACTCAATGCCAAAGGGGCACGGAACGCTGTTACCTTCCCACCAAAGGTGGTCCCTATTTTTCTACTTGCATTTTTTATGTGCTTTCGAACTGCTAGATTGGCAGAAGCTGGGACAAGTAAAGGGAGCTCACCCCGTTACGCGGCACTAGGGATTTGAACCACTGAATTGCCGACCTTTTGATCGACAAGCTCAGTGTCTTAGCCACTGAGCCACCGCGTTAAATTAGTCACACGGTGAATCTGGCTTTCCCGTTGACTTTGCTTGTTGGAAGGTCACCAAAAATGGTCACGTGAGCCTGGGACACTGGCAATATGAACCAGTTGTCAAGCCTCTGAATGTAAGTTAAAGCTTTCTGGATAAAAATATGGTGGACTATTCAGAAGATTTTTAAGAAAAGGTAAGTTTCACCCCACAGTTATTTTTGCTGGGTATTATCCCAGACTATACTGTTATTGAAACTAACTTGATGTTAAATTTAATAACGGCAGCAAGACTGCTAGTGGCGCAATATTGGAAGAAAGAAGATTTACCTACTATAGAAGGATGGAGATTAAAAGTATCGAACTTAGCAGAAATGGCGAAAATCTCAGCATATTTGAAAGACCAATCGCAAGAAAGATATATTGTGGACTGGAGAAGATGGACTGATTATATTCAAAACAAATATGGGACTAAAAAGTTTCAAATAGTATATGAATGAATATCTGGATTTAAGAAGATATGTTATTACTTAAGTTACGTAAATAGGGAGTTAAAGTGGAAAAGGGATGAAAAGAGTTTATAGATAGTTAGCATATGTTAGATTAAGATTGCTAAATGAAATACCCTGTATTTCGCTCTAGGAAGCCGGGGGGGGGGGAGAAGGGGGAGGGGAGGGAGGGGTAATGGAGAGGGAGGTGGGGCTCAAAATTTGGTTAAAATGTTTGTAAAAACTTTTCAATAAAAAAAAAGCCTCTGAATGTAAATCACTTCACCATGGGGATGCTGCAACGGTCGTAATTGTGAAAAACAGTCATAAGTCACTTTTTTCAGTGACGTTGTAACTTTGAATGGTCACTAAACAAACTGTTGTAGGTCGAGGACTACTTGTAGCATACATGGATGATATTCCCATGCGCATGAGCCAAAGGTGATCTTCTCAAAGTGTTAAAACAGCTGCACCCTTTTCAAGATCTGTGCAGCTTCTTTGAAGGCCGTTCCCCAGCTGTTGGAAAGTATCCACACCACTGCCACCATCGCAACCACTTTTGTTTCCTTAAGTGTTCCCAATGACAGCATTATCTGTCTCTTTCACACATGTGTGCACACCTATCTGTCAACCCTGAAGCTGACCTGACTGAGGCCATCTTGGAGGCTTAGTGTTGCCACAATGGTGATAGGGATACGGAAGGGGGAATAGAGATAGTTGGAGTTTTTTAGCCAAAACAAAATAGTTTCCCCTGAGAACCTTGGCTGAAGAGAGGAGGAATGAAGTTTCCAAGCAACCAGACAGCACCTCGATTGGACCATGTGACGGATTGTTTGGGAAAGGGAGGAAAACTTTGATGTTTAATTAGGTGAAAACCGCAGGAACCTTCAGAGTCGGTTTTCACCAGTTTGTGCCAATATGATATGCCCAATAAACCTGTTCTTTGAGGAACCTGCTTGCTTCGGAGCTCTGTTTGCTATGGGTGTATTACTTGGAACCCTGACACTATCCTTCCCTATGAAAATCTACTTTGCCCTGGAAACCTCCTCTATTTCTTCCCAACAAAACCTTTCTCCTGTTTTGCTCAAGCAGATCATCATTCAGTCCACAACCATCCACGTGCAGGCTGCAATCTTACAGTCCAAATGTATGATTCCAATTTAGCAATCCCTGCACCGGCAAACGCCTCCCCTCCCTCGAATCATATCTCCCTGTTCTTTGTAATATACCTTTCTTCCGGCTTCATTGTTGTGCAGATTCATCAGCCTCCGAGCGCTCTTTCGGATTTCTCTGGCGTCGACAAACCTTCTGGAGAAGTCGATGCCGTATCTGATATCAGCAGAACAGCCTCCCCACTTCCAGCCTTCCTCCTGGTTGTAATAACCTTGTTTCTCTCTGTCACAACCACAACTGCTGAGGTTTCCCTGGCTGCAGGCAGCCGTGATTGCGTGGGCGACGCCAGCGGCAGTGATGGCATAGGTGAAGGCGGCTTCTCTGCTTCCTGCGGGGGCAACATAGAAAAAAAGGAGGGGGAAAAAATCAGCTGGAAGATCATGAGAAACTCAGTCCTTGGACATCTTGAAAAATAGCCCATTTTAGGAGCACCCATGGCATTCATTCTTGTACCGGTGTTTCTCAACCTTGGCCACTTTAAGGTATGCGGACTTCAACTCTGGGAGATGAAGAGAAATCTGGGAGTTGAAGTTCATAGAACTTCATAGAACTTCAACTTGATTATGGGAGCGACGTGGCGCTCCCATGTAACACCTCTCCTGCACGAGCTGCATTGGCTCCCGGTGGTCTTCCGGGTGCGCTTCAAGATGTTGGTTCTCACCTTTAAAGCGCTCCATGGTTTAGGGCCAGGATATTTACGAGACCGCCTGCTGCTACCGATAACCTCCCACCGGCCAATACGCTCTCACAGAGAGGGCATCCTCAGGGTGCCGTCGGTCAAGCAATGTCGGCTGGCAGCCCCCAGGGGGAGAGCCTTCTCTGTGGGGGCACCCACCCTGTGGAATGAGCTACCTCCTTGAATACGACTGAACCCGGACCTCCGGACCTTCCGTAAGGCCCTGAAGACGTATTTATTCCAGCAAGCCGGCCTAGCCTAAATGGTTTTTAATGGGATCTTAATTTTATAGACTGGGGGGTTTTAAATTGGGAGGCCGATTGATTTAATTTCTTTTAATTATCTTAACTTTTGTATTCTATGTATTTTTAATTTTGGCTGTTCACCGCCCTGAGTCCCTTCTGGGAGAAGGGTATACAAATTAAATTAATCTCCTCAGGGTGCCATCGGCCAAGTTATGTCAGCTGGCGACACCCAGGGGGAGGGCCTTCTCTGTGGGAGCCCCAGCCCTGTGGAATGAACTGCCCCCGGAAATACGTAAGATCTCCGAACTCCGGGTGTTTCGCTGCGCACTGAAGACCCTGTTGTTCCGCCAGGCCGGGCTATCAACATATTATTTTTAAATTGGGGTATTCTAAATTTCTGGGGTTTTAATTGAGCCAAATTTATTTAATCATTTTAAATTTTAATTGCTGTTTTGTCTTGTGTTTTTAAATAGGCTGTACACTGCCCTGAGTCCTTCGGGAGAAGGGCGGCATAGAAATAAAATTATTATTATTAAATAAACTGGCCAAAGTTGAGAAACCCTGCCTTATGCACCATTTGTTACGATATCCACTTACCTGGAATTGGCCTAACCTATGGCCTGGTGATGGTGATGAGAGAGCTTCTGTGAACTGGGGGTGGGGGGGAATTGAGTCCAACCATCTTTTTGATTCAGTTCAATGTGAAACTTCCAAATGGGCAGATCAGATCAGCCTGATGCAATTTAGAAGTTAGTTCAGAAAAGGCCTTTGTGAAGGAATGGTCTGCATCAGTTTGAAGTTCTTTTGGTTCAAAGCTTATCTTGCCCAATTCGATTTGGGGGCAGGGTTGGAAAGCTGTTCAGTTTGGAGACCTGATCAATCCCGTTTTCAGTCAGCTCTCTCAACTGACTGTACTTGCATAGACCTAAAATTAGTCCTCGGATTTGAGTTGTTTGAGGGCAGCAAGGAAGATTGGGAAGTGCTGCTTAGCATTGCTCACTATCAGGCCCAAGCCCAAGGATGACACGGCGAAATTCTATCAAGTTTATACCTTTATTTGCTTACACATAATAGACAGAATCTTGCCAGACTAAAGTTATGCCATTCTAACCTACAAGAGACGTCCTGAGAGATTCTAGAGCGTGACTGTCCTAAGCCTCTTCCTCCCTCCAGTCTCTTATTGTAGGCTTCTCTCTAGAATATACTGCCTCCTCCCGAAAAATTGTGGTGGTCTTGCAGAGTTTCCCCTTGCCCCCCCCCCGGGATAGGGAGCATTCCCTTCCTAGGGATCTATTAGATGAGAGAGAATATAACCCGCAGCTTCATAACAGGCAGAGAAAGAAACTCAGAAAGGATCTCCCTAAATTCTCAGGCTGTAAAAGACTTGCATGATTTGGTTAAATGTAGCCTTACAATAAAGTAGAATTAGAATAGAATAGAATAGAATAGAATAGAATAGAATAGAATAGAATAGAATAGAATAGAATAGAATAGAATAGAATAGATAGATAGATAGATAGATAGATAGATAGATAGATAGATAGATAGATAGATAGATAGGTCAAATACCGCTCACTCATCATGAAATCTCCAGAACACTAAAGCCTACAAATTTGACATTTTGCACGTATGTTCCTCTTGGCTTTTAGGTGCTAGCTAAGAAAGGATTTTTTGAAATGACAATCAGATCATTAGTATTTCATATACAGTATTATATTCACACGCTCTGATGCTTACATGTTCTACTCCCCCTCCCCACCTGAAAGGAACTCTGTTCCAACTGCCAGTTGCCTTATATTAACATGCTCTGATGCTACCCCTTTGCTAAACCGGGCATGGGCATGGCCAGCACGTGACTCATCCGGCCTGCGGGCTGGGACATTCTACTCCCCCTCCCCCTCTGTTCCAACTGCCAGTTGCCTTATATTAACACGCTCTGATGCTACGGAGTTACACATTCTACATTAAGTTTCAGGCTTTAAGTGTCAACTTATCATGCCCAATCACATAATTTTGTGAAGCCAGTTAGGTACAGTTGTTAAGGGATGAGGCTAGAAACTTTTCTTCCAGTCAGTTTCAGTCTGACTAGTTAGATCACTAGAGAGACGTGTTCAGGGCAGTTTTTCTGTTCTTTAGCTTTCCTGATCTGTCAAAAGTTCTTAAAGATCAAGCTGTAAGAGATCCTTCCCCTGATCATAAAGATCACATTTTTGGAGATCCTTCTCCTGATTTGATGTGGTCATCTTTTTTATGCTATCTTCTTTGTATTGTTGTGCTGTTATGTTTCTAAATAGCAAATAAATAAATAAACAGCACAACGTTTTTACAAAGGCGATTCTTTTTCAAAGCATATCTAACTACCCCTGCAATTTTCAGAAACGCTTTTTTCAAATGTATCTCTCTCTAAAAGTGTGCCAGTGTGTTTTTATTTGTGTGGGTGCACCCATTGCTTCTTGTCCTGCCCTCAGGTGCTTTGGAGAATAGCTTGACTCCCTCTTCTTTGTGGCAGCCCCTGAGATATTGGAACACTGCTATCATGTCACCCCTGGTCCTTCTTTTCATGAAACTAGACATACCCAGTTCCTGCAACCGTTCTTCATATGTTTTAGCCTCCAGTCCCCTCATCATCTTTGTATTGTAGGGCCTGGGCTTTCCGAAAACTGGAGAGCTTCCAGAAAAGGGTGGGAATGGATTGTGTCTGAGAGGTGGAAGATTGCAATGTGAAGATGAGGAAACTGTCTGAGTGTTTCAGTCAGGCAGCTGGATTTTGGACCCAATCTATGAAATATTAGAAACATGGGTGTAGTCATATATGAAACCTCTAATTAAATCAACAAAAAAATATATAGTTTGAGATGGATGCTGAAGTTATGGGCTTATGGTCTGACTATCAACCTTTCCCGCCCTGCTAAGCAACCCCTTTGCTAAGGTTGAGTTGAAGACAGAAGACATTCCATGTCCTCTGAGACCGTCACCAACGAAGGCTTGAGGTCTGCAACGTCATATTTCCAGTTCACCAGCAGTTTGTAGCATCGTGCTTTGGAACTGCTGCTGTTCCCCAGAGATCATCAAGCAAAAAAAATAGAGAGAGCAAGATTAGGAAACCCAACGTGCAATATTGTCAGATTTCTCTTTCCTCAGCAAACCCAGAGGAGCAGATTGCTTGCAGTCTGAACCACGTTGCTTCTTCCAAACATTTGCCTTCGTTTTCAATATTAGAGCAGAGTTCTGTTTCACTCTGGGCAAATGGCTTTTGCTCAGCGGATGTTTCTGCTTAACTGTAACACCATGAGATGGATAACTGCAGAGTGAAGTCATCCAATGGGTGGAGAAATTCAGAATCCTACCTCGTGCAACTTACTCTCAACCTAGTTGACAAGAAAGAAAGAAAGAAAGAAAGAAAGAAAGAAAGAAAGAAAGAAAGAAGGAAGGAAGGAAGGAAGGAAGGAAGGAAGGAAGGAAGGAAGGAAGGAAGGAAAGCAGGCAAGAAAGAAAGAAGGCAAGAAAGAAAGAAAGAAAGAAAGAAAGAAAGAAAGAAAGAAAGAAAGAAAGAAAGAAAGAAGGCAGGCAAGAAAGAAAGCAGGCAAGAAAGAAAGAAAGCAGGCAAGAAAGAAAGAAAGAAAGAAAGAAAGAAAGAAAGAAAGAAGGAAGGAAGGAAAGAAAGCAGGCAAGAAAGAAAGAAAGAAAGAAAGAAGGCAAGAAAGAAAGAAAGAAAGAAAGAAAGAAAGAAAGAAAGAAAGAAAGAAAGAAAGAAGGAAGGAAGGAAAGAAAGCAGGCAAGAAAGAAAGAAGGCAAGAAAGAAAGAAAGAAAGCAGGCAAGAAAAAAAGAAAGAAAGAAAGAAAGAAAGAAAGAAAGAAAGAAAGAAAGAAAGAAAGAAGAAAGAAAGCAGGCAAGAAAGAAAGAAAGAAAGAAAGAAAGAAAGAAAGAAAGAAAGAAAGAAAGAAAGAAAGAAAGAAAGCTAACAGAATGTGGGGAGATGGCAAACCTAAGGAGAATCCCCAAAGACAGTGCTTTGTGTAGGAGCCCTGGTGACCCAGTGGTTAGAATGCAGCACTGCAGGCTAACTCTGCCCGCAGTCTGGAGTTCGATCCTGACAGAGGCTCAAGGTTGACTCAGCCTTTAGCTCAACAGACAGAAGCACTGTAATTTAACACCAGCTGTCTGCAATTAAAGTAAGATCGAATCTCGCCAGGCTCAAGGTTGACTCAGCCTTCCATCCTTTCTAAGGTAGGTAAAATTGAGGACCCAGTTTGTGGGGGCAATAAGCTGACTTTGTATAAATATACAAAAGTATGAAGGCTATTGCTTAACGCACTGTAAGCCGCCCTGAGTCTCCGGAGAAGGGCAGCATATAAATCAAATTTTAAAAAAAAAACTTGTTTGATGCAAACTCAGGACTGTGGCTTGGTCCCTAGAGAACCGCTATTGATTTGTGGGAAGAAAAGCAACTAACTATATTTTGCTTTTTTTCATGACTCATCCATTCTTCACTAGCAACTTAATTACTATGGTCATTTCAATGGCATACCTTTTAATTTTCACATCCTTTAACAAGATCTCCCATTCATCCGGTCCATCTTAGAACCATTATTCCAAATAATGGGGAAAAAAATCTTTAGAGAACAAAACTTGGGGAAATTATTTTTCCATACAGAGTTGTCCATAGTATGTGGTCAAATAATCAAGACATCAGCTATAATGATGCCGCTGAAGCTCTACCTGCTTTTTTCGAGGCGGGGGGCAACACATGTGAAAAACAGCACTGCTGACTGCACAATTGCAATGCCATCTTGACTTTTGAGCCACAGCCTGCAGACCAGGGGTGAAATCCAGCAGGTTCTGACAGGTTCTGGAGAACCGGTAGTGGAAATTTTGAGTAGTTCAGAGAACTGGCAAATACCACCTCTGGCTGGCCACAGAGTGGGGTGGGAATGGAGATTTTGCAATATCCTTCCCCCAGGAGTGGGGAGGGAATGGGGATTTTGCAGTATCCTTCCCCTGGAGTGAGGTGGGAATGGAGATTTTGCAGTATCCTTCCCCTGGAGTGAGGTGGGAATGGAGATTTTGCAATATCCTTCCCCTGGAGTGAGGTGGGAATGGAGATTTTGCAATATCCTTCCCCAGGAGTGGGGAGGGAATGGGGATTTTGCAGTATCCTTCCCCTGGAGTGGGGTGGGAATGGGGATTTTGCAGTATCCTTCCCCAGGAGTGGCACAGTGGTTAGAGTGCAGTACTGCAGCTACTTCAGCTGACTGCTAGTTCAGCAGATCAGCATATCAAATCTCACCGGCTCAAGGTTGACTCAGCCTTCCATCCTTCCGAGGTGGGTAAAATGAGGACCCAGATTGTTGGGGGCAATATGTTATTTAGTATACTGTCAATTGTTGTAAGCTGCCCAGAGTCCTCGGAGAGTGGGCGGCATAGAAATATGAATAATAATAATAATAATAATAATTATTTTGCAGTAGCCTTCCTCTGCCACGCCCACCAAACCACACCACGGCCACCAAGCCAAGCCCACAGAACCGATAGTAAAAAAAATTGAATTTCACCACTGCTACAGACCCCCAGCTTCTATGTCTGAACTTCGAATTCTCCGTTCATTCTGAACTGAACGGAACATGCCCCGTTTTCGTTCTTTTGAAAAGAATCTAGATGAGCCACACTTGAAGGAATTTGGCGATGTTTGTGCAATGCTGCTCGCTGTTATGTAGAGCATTTCACCTCTCAAGAAGTAGCGGAGACCACTGCCTCTTCCATCATCACATCCCATCGCTTCTCTTCTGTCTTCAGTATGCGTTACTCATTAAGCCTGTAGTAGCCTGTTCTGTGTTGAACAATATTTAATGAACCTCATTGTTAGGGAATCACCACAGTTCAAACAAGCAGGAGCAGCATTTAAATGCGTAGGCAGTGAAATGGAAGGAAATGCGAGGAACGTGTGTGCACTTGAATGGACATCTCGTAGCATCCAGGCAAGATGGAGAACGATCAATTTTTTAAAAAAATGCTTCAGAAAATTAGGACCATTCCCCAGCCTAGGGGTATCAAACTCAATTTCATTGAGGGCCGCATCAAGGTTCTGTTTGACTTTGGGGTGTGGTGGGGGCCTGGGGTCGGCGTGGCCAGCTCAACATCACTCATCGAGGCTCCGTTTTCAGCCATGACAGGCTCCTGCAGTCATCTGCTAGCTAAAACGGAGCTGGGGGGGCGCATGTGGCCCGTCCGGGCTCTGTTTTTGGCCGCGACGGGCTCCAGCAGCCTTCTGTCAGTGAAAAGAGAGCCCAGGCAGGCCGCACACAGCCTCTGCGAGCTCTGTTTTCACTGGCAGAGGGCTGCAGGACGCCGTCCAGGCCGAAAATGGGACCCGGGAGGACTGTGCGTCTCCCTCCCCGGGCTCCATTTTAGCTGGAAGAGGCACCATGGCCCGGTCCTTCGCTGTTTTCAGGGCGGCCCTGCAGATCTAAGCACCCTGCAGACAGGACTCAGACTGCAGGCCTTGAGTTTGACACTCCTGCCTTAGCTGATTATACCACGATGGGAAAGTCTTATAGCCGTCTATTTGAAAATAAGCCCCATTGAGTGTGAGGAGACTGTCTTCCCAAGTAGGAGGACAAAACAGAGGTGAGGTGAAATTCAAAGATATGGGTAGTCCTCAACTTACAACCCACAATTGAGCCCAAAACTTATGTTGCTAAGGAGACATTTGTTAAGTGAGTCCTGCCCCATTGTATGACTTTTCTTGCCACATTTAAGTTTAAGTTTAATGCGATTTATATGCCACCCTATCTCCAAAGGACTCAGGGCGGCTCACAACAGTAAAATACACAATGACATTAATGCAATATAAAATTAAAAGTCCGAATTAAAACAGTTTAATTTGTTAAGTGAATCACTGCAGTTATTCAATGAGTAACACGGTTGTGAAGTGAATAGTTTCCCCATTGACTTGGCTTGTCAGAAGGTCACAAAAGCGGATCACATGACTCCGGGACGTTGCAAGGGTCCTAAATATGAATCAGTTGCCAAGTGCCTGAACTTCAATCACATGACCGTGGGGATGGTCATAAGTGTGAAAAACGGTCATAAGTCACTTTTTCCAGTGCCGTTGTAACTTTGAACGGTCACTAAGTGAACTGTTGAAAGTTGAGGACTACCTGTATTTTCTAGTTTTCCATCTTCAGTCCTTTAAAAGTCAGTGTCAAACACTCCCAGGTCTTTTAGATTCAAGAATACTATAGGTCCAGGATGGCGAACCTATGGCACGCATAGCCATATCAGTGGGCATGCCAGCTCAGCTCTGGCGAGCATGCATGCACCGGCCAGCTGATTTTCGGGCCTTCTGAGCCCACCAGAAGTAGGGAAACAAGCTGTTTCCTGCCTCTGGAGGGCCTGGGAGGGGGGGGAGCCTGTTTTTCTTTCTCACCTGGCTCCAGATCCTCTCTATGCATCTGGGGAGAGGCTCTGGAGGCTGGGGACAGCAAAAAAATTCACTTCCTGTCCAACCGGGAGTTGGGAAATGGGCCATTTCAGGCCTCCGGAGGGGGTGGGGAAGGCTGTTTTCGCCCTCCCCAGATGCATAGAGAGGATCTGGAGCCAGGTGAGAAAGAAAAACAGGCTTACCGGGCCATTGCGTGCCAGGAGCTGGAGGGGAGGGGGTTTGCGTGTGCATGCACAGGGTGGGGTGCATAGAATTATGGGTGCGGGCACATGTGAATCTCCCCCGCCCCCCCCCCCCCTCCTGGCACGTGATGGCAAAAAGATTAGCCATCACTGGTGTAGGTAGTCTTCAATTTACAATAATTCATTTAGTAACAGTTTGAAGTTACAAGAGCAGTGAAAAAAATGACTAACATTCCGTCCTCACACATACATGGCAGCATCCCCACGGCCACGTGATCAAAATTTGGTTGCTTGGCAACTGGCATGTACTTACCACAGTTGCAGCCCTGGGTCATGTGATCATCATTTGCAACCTTCCTAGCCGGCTTCCGACAAGCAGAGCCAATGGGGGAGGCTGGATTTGGTTAACGACTGCATGTTTCACTTAACAACGGCAGTGATTAGCTTAACAACTGTAAAATTGGATGAGATTTACTTAACGACCCCCCCTGCTTAACAATGGAAATTCTGGTCCCAACTGTAGTTGTAAGATGAGGATTGTCTATCAATAATAAGAGCCTTGGTAGTACAGTGGTCTAAGGAACCCTGTTATTAAGAACAGCTGCCTGCAATTACTGCAGGTTCGAATCTCACCAAGGCTCAAGGTTGACTGAGCCTTCCATCCTTTCTAAGGTAGGTAAATTGAGGACCCAGTTGTGAGGGCAATAAGCTGACTTGGTATAAATATACAAAAGAATGAAGGCTATTGCTTAATGCATTGTAAGCCGCCCTGAGTCTCCGGAGAAGGGCGGCATATAAATCAAATTAAAATAATAATAATAATAATAATAATAAGAACAACAACAACAACAACAACAACAACAACAACAACTTTATTGTCATTGTATGTGTATACACAATATACCCATACAACGAAATTCACTTAACACCCAAAGACCAGGCCCAACACGCATAACAATCCTCAAACACACCCCCACCCACCACAAATTCCCCACCCCTAAACCACCCAAACATCCACACAACAGACCAAGTCATGCTGTCCAACAGCTCACTGATGGTGGCCCTTCAGTTCATTGTTGAGTGCAATTATAACTCTGGGATAAAAACTATTCAGAAAAACGTGTGGTCCGAGTTTTAATCGTTCTGTATCTTCTGCCAGAAGGCAACGGTCCAAAAAGATTGTAAGCAGGATGGGAAGAGTCTCTGAGAACGTTATGCAACTTCCTCAAACAGCGAGAAACAACCGTGTTTCCACAGCTGAATCTAGAACTTGGAAGAACCAGCTGCCTCTCAGCATTTCATAAATAACTTGAGCATGGAAAACAACCGGTCGCTTGGTGCTCCTTTGCAAGCCTTTAATGAGGAACCTCATCCTGGTGCTTCAGACCCTGGGTGCTTCAACACTCATTCTTTTTTTTCTTTTTTTTAAAATTTGATTTATATGCCGCCCTTCTCCGGAGACTCAGGGCGGCTTACAATGCGCTAAGCAATAGCCTTCATCCTTCTTGTATATATTTATACAAAATCAGCTTATTGCCCCCACAAACTGGGTCCTCAATTTACCTACCTTAGAAAGGATGGAAGGCTGAGTCAACCTTGAGCCTTGGCGAGATTCGAACCTGCAGTAATTGCAGGCAGCTGGTCTTAATAACAGGGTGCTTTAGATTCTGTGTTCTCTTTGTAAACATTATCCTCTTTTATGGGTAAATCGCTAGCGTTTTCCCATGTTTCTATGCTCATTTTGGTTACAAACTTATGTACCCAATATTTAGGATCCTGGCGTCATCAGTCCAGCTCAACACTACAAAAGGATTACAGACAATGGTCAAACATCGATGCAGTATTCTAGGTGTGGTCTTACTAAGGCTTCATAGAGTTGTATTACAGTGGTGGGATTCACATTATGTTGCTATTGGTTCGCCCCGCGCACATGTGCCCGGTTAGCATGCATGCCTGCCTTCCGCACATGTGCCCAGCCTTCCGTGCATGTGCTTTGCTTCCGCGTGAACTTTCCGTGCATGAACCTGGGCTCAAAAACACGCCTAAATAGAATGGCAGAGAGCGATTTCCGCTACCGTTGTATTAGCACCTCTGTTGTATTAGCACCTCTGTTGTATTAGCACCTCACTTGATCTTGATTGTATCCCTCTGTTAATGCAATTTAGGATTGCGTTGGCTTTTTTGGCTGCCACCGTACACTGCCGGCTCTTATTTAATTGGTTGTCCAGTAAGACTCCAAGATCCCTCTCACAGTTACTGCTATTAAGCCTGGTTTCACCCAGTCTATATGTGTACTTTGGGGCAGGGGTGAAATGTAAAATTTGTTACTACCGGTTCTGTGGGCGTGGCTTGGTGGGGGGGGGTGTAATGTGACTGGGTGGGCATGGCCAACTTTTTTTTTTTTAACTTTTTAAAGCATTTTTTCTAATGCTTTGAAAAGCCTCTGCCGATCAGGCAACTCAGCTGGGATCGTCAGAGAGGCTTTTTAAAAAATACCTTTCTGACGATCCCAGCTGAGTTGCCTGATCCGCAGAGAGGTAAAAAAATGCTTCTCTGCTGATCAGGCAACTCAGCTGGGATCGTCAGAGACTTTTCAAAGCATTTTTTTTACCACCTCGTCGGCTGAAGAGGTTGCAGAAAAAAATGCTTTGAAAAGCCTCTGACGATCCCAGCTGAGCCGCGCGATCATCAGAGGCTTTTTTTTTTTTTTACTTTTAAAAGCATTTTTTCGTCGGAAGAGGTTGTAGAAAAAATGCTTTTAAAAGTAAAAAAAAAAAAAGATGATCGTGCGGCTCAGCTGGGCATGGTGGGGGGGCAGGGATTTTTGCTACCAGTTCTCTGAACCACCCACCGCCATTGCTACCAGATTGGGCGATCCGGTCCGAACCAGGAGCATTTCACCCCTGCTTTGAGGGAGGGGGGGGTTGCCTAAGTGTAAGACTTTACTTTTCTTTACATTGAATTTCATTTTGTTAGATAGGGCCCAGTGTTCAAATCTGTCAAGATCCGTCTGGATTTTGAGCCTATCATCTAGGGTGTTGGCTATTCCTGCCAGCTTAGTATCATCCACAAATTTGGTTAAGTTCCCCTTCTATTCCCTCATCTAAGTCACTTATGAAGATATTGAAGAGTACTGGGCTTAAGACAGAGCCTTATGGTACCCCACTGCTTACTTCCCTCCATATACACGTAGTACCATTACGGACTACTCGTTGAGTACGGTTTGTCAGCCAGTTTCAAATCCAACTGAATGGTGATGCTATCTGTCCCACTTTTTTCTAGCTTGCCAAGAAGTAGGTTCTTGTGGTCTACTGGAGGGGGAGATGTCAATGTTGCTGGCAATTATAAATCATTTGTAATTTCCTGAGATGAGGAATGGGGATTCCTCTCCTCCACCCACCTCTCCTCCACCTCCTCCACCCCCAGGGGAATTGTTCCTTCGTTTAGAAGACAAGATGACTCAGTCTGGTGGAATCAGCCAATCTCGAAAACTCAACACATGGAAGATGAAGACAGACACACAGTTGTGATAAAAGGATAAGGCAAAGTAATATCCCTCCCACACTTCCTGAATCTGCATGAACAAATGTTCAGTGCTCCTGTTTTACATGGAGACCTTGTCAAGGCCAAGGAGGGAAGAAAAGTAGCATAAAATCAGAGCTTTTTAAAGAAAGAAAAATTACAGAGTATTATTATTTCTTAGCTGGGAGCGGGGCGGGATTGTTGGGAGATCTTCTGCACTAAGCCAGAGGTCCAAATTTACATTTCATTTCCACTTGTTGAAAGAGTCCAATTTCCAGTGCAAAATTATATTTGTGTCTGTTCAGAAGTACGTGCCGTGGTTTCCATGCGGCTTATTCATACAAAATTATAGGCTGAAAGTACTAAGTTATTTATTCATTTTCTTCACTTGAAAATTTTCACCCCTCACCTTCCATTAGCCTCCTCAAAATGATTAACAAAATCAAAGCTGCAGGAAGGAATGCTGCTCAATCAATACGGAATAGCAAATCGATGGCTGGAAATGGATGGTGCCAACGGCGAGTCTGGTGACGGAAAGGTCAGGTTCAGCCCCTCCATCTGCTACGAGGTGTTGGATTTATAAAAGGCTAATATTGATCACTTCTGTTCATTTAGAAATTTGGGGTTGGGGAGAGACCTCTGGGGGGGGAGAGGGAGGGAGGGAGGGAGGGAGGAAGAAGGACAGGAAAAGAGAGAGAAAGTGAGGGAGGGAGAAGGAAGGAAGGAGGACAGGAAAAAAGAGAGACAGAAAAGGAGAAAGGGAGGGAGGAAGGTAGGACAGGAGAAGAGAGAAAATGTGAAAGGGAGGGAGGGAGGGAGGGAGGGAAGAAGGAAGGAAGGACAGGAGAAGTGAGAAAGGAAGAGAAAGGGAGAAAGGGAGAAAGGGAGAAAGGGAGGCAGGACAGGAGAAGAGAGAAAGAGAGAGAAAAGAAGAAAGGGAGAAAGGGAAGGGGAATGAAGGAAGGAAGAGAAAGAAAGAAGGAAGAAGGAAGAAGGAAGGAAGGAAGGAGGACAGGAAAAGAGAGAGAGAGAAAAGGAGGAAGGCAGGGAGGAAGGCAGGACAGGAGAAGAGAGAAAATGAAAAAGGGAGGGAGGGAGGGAAGAAGGAAGGAAGGACAGGAGAAGTGAGAAAGGAAGAGAAAGGGAGAAAGGGAGAAAAGAGAGAAAGGGAGAAAGGGAGGCAGGACAGGAGAAGAGAGAAAGAGAGAGAAAAGAAGAAAGGGAGAAAGGGAAGGGGAAGGAAGGAAGGAAGGAAGGAAGGAAGAGAAAGAAAGAAGGAAGAAGGAAGGAAGGAAGGAAAGAAAGAAGGAAGGAAGGAAGGAGGATAGGAAAAGAGAGACAGAAAAGGAGAAAGAGAGGGAGGAAGGTAGGACAGGAAAAGAGAGAAAATGAGAAAGGGAGAACGGGAGGCAGGGAGAGAGGGAGGGAGGGAAGAAGGAAGGACAGGAGAAGATAGAAAGGAAGAGAAAGGGAGAAAGGGAGAAAAGAGAGAAAGGGAGAAAGGGAGGCAGGACAGGAGAAGAGAGAAAGAGAGAGAAAAGAAGAAAGGGAGAAAGGGAAGGGGAATGAAGGAAGGAAGGAAGGAAGAGAAAGAAAGAGAAGGAAGAAGGAAGGAAGGAAGGAAGGAGTACAGGAAAAGAGAGAGAAAATGAGAAAGGGAGAAAGGGAGGCAGGGAGAGAGGGAGGGAGGGAAGAAGGAAGGACAGGAGAAGAGAGAAAGGGAGAAAAGAGAGAAAGGGAGAAAGGGAGGCAGGACAGGAGAAGAGAAAAAGAGAGAAAAGAAAAAGGAGAAAGGGAGGGGGGATGAAGGAAGGAAGAGAAAGAAAGAGAAGGAGGAAGGAAGGAAAGAAGTGGAAAGAAAGAAAGAAAGAAAGAAAGAAAGAAAGAAAGAAAGAAAGAAAGAAAGAAAGAAAGAAAGAAAGAATCCAGACTATGTTTCACTGTGTCAGTAGTAGTATGTGGAATATTGCCACTAATCCCCGAAAAACAAACAAAAACGTGTTGTTGCAGAAAATCCCCCGGGGGTAACAGGTCAGAGAAATCGCAGCAAACTCTCCTGCTAAGGGCTTCTGTTTGAACAGTAGTTAATATTACCGGGCCTGCAGAAAAGGCCTGGATCGATGGGAGAAGAGAAAGCAAATAACTGGTGGTGGTGGAGAAAAGCATAATTTATTTCCTGAATAAAAGTAAAAAGTAAAGTAAAAAGACATTAGAAGCAAGAATTTAGTTTTCAAAGATCAGCAAGTGCAGAAGAGGGAATTTGCTATCCTTCTAGAGCAGGGGTCCCCAATCCCCAGCCCTCTGGTCCATGGACCGGCACCAGTCCGCGGCATGCCAGCAACAGATCCGTGCAAACAAGCAAAGCCCCATCCGCGGGATGCAGACAGCATGCAAAACCACGCCCCTTCCGTCCGCGGAAAAGCCTTTCTCCACAGAACTGGTCCCTAGTGCCCCAAAATTTGGGGGCGGGGTGCTGTTCTAGAGAGAATCTTGGGGTGATCTCATGTACAAAGGCTGAAGGTGTTATCCTGTATCAAACCTTGTGAGGGCCTTTCTTCTACTCTACTCTGCTCCTCAAAATGGGTCCCTGCCTGGCCCTCTTGGGCTTGTTTCCAGGGGTGGGCTTCAAAAAGTTTAGCAAGGGGTTCTCTGCACGGTTGCTGGGTGGGAGTGGCCATGGTGGGTGTGGCCTAGTCGGCCTCTTGCACCACAGCAACGGGGGGCTTTTGCCCTCCCCGGGCTCCGGAGGCTTTCCTTGAGCCTCTGGGAGAGCAAAACAATCTCCCCAGGCTCCAGAGGCCTTCCCGAACTTCCGGTAGGCCTGTTTTTCGCCCTCCCCAAGCCTCCGCGTGTGCCCTGCATTTATCTGCATCCAAAACGGGCCGCGTGGGGACTCCTGGGAGGGGAGGGGGCGGGGCTGGCCAGCCAGGAATGGGATTTGGCGATTCTCCGAACTGCACAGAATCTTAGCTAGAGGTTCTCCTGAACCCCTGCGAACCCCCAGCAGCCCCACCCCTGCTTGTTTCCCTCCTCGCTTCATGCTGTGAAGAACCTGCTTCTGCCATCAAGAAGAAGCATTTTTAGGTCCACCTAACATCAATGTTATGTCCGTGTACATCACACCCAAGTTGCCACATTCTAATATTTTGTCTACTGCCCTGTGTATACTTTTTTTATTTCAGCTGAATTTGTTCTCTGCGTTAGCTGTGGTTGGTTTTTCTATGCGTTGGGACATTAGAAAGGGGCGGGGGGGGGGGAAACCCCAGCCCATGAGGTAAAAATTACCTCAAGTTGAGCTTTGCTCCTGATGAATCGATCCATACCTGGAGTGCTTCTAGACACATTTCCCAGGATGTTTTTGTATTCCAACTGCCACCTCTTTTTACACGTATCCTGTGTGCCAATTTGACTTTTGTTCACATCCTCATCCTTAGTGGTGTCCACATCACAGGCCAAATATCCATCACACTGTTGGGGTTGCCATCTTGACTTTTATGATCATACACTGTGGACATCCCTGCCCATGAAAATAAATAAGCTTGACTCCCCTTAACTTTTCCCCCCTCTATATATCAGGCACGGTTGGCTATAGGTTACCACAAATTAACAATACGTTTCCTTAAAAAAAAATAGAATAAAGTTTTATAAAGTATGAAGTTTTATGATAAATCAGAATTATTATTATTATTATAGCATAGTGCTGGCTTTGGATAACATGTATCTGACTATGAAGTCCTGTATTATAAGAACAGAAAAGAAGCAATTAATTTATATTTTCAACTCATACGATGCATCTGAGATCATGTCTACTCAAAGCATGACATATACTCTGTTCCCCGAAAATAAGCCCAATCGGGCTTTTGAGCGCATGTGCTAAAATAAGCCTCTCCCCCGATAATAAGCCCTCCCCGAAAATATTTAAACACAGAGTTGGAAATCAGGTAAAACGGCAAGAGGAGCCCCATATTGCTCCTTGCGCCCCAAAATAATAAGACCTCCCCGAAAATAAGGCCAAGTGCTTATTTTGGGGTTCAAAAAAATATAAGACAGGGTCTTATTTTCGGGGAAACACGGTATATATATATATATATATATATTTCGCCTTGAGTTTCAGAAGCCAAGTCTGTGTCGCTCAGTCCCAATTCAATCTTAATGGGAGACCTGAGATTTAAAGGGGAGAATATTCAAAGCTAAATCAATTCTGTTCAAGCCACTTTGGGATTCAAGGTTTACTGAAATGTATACTAACCTTGGGAAAAGAGCCACATTCTTGCAGGTGCCTCATAGCATGGAATATGGACTAAAGATGGATAGTTTAGAGGATATTAACCATTGAAAGAGTTAAGGCCAGGTTTCAGCCAAATACCTTAAGCAGTTTCACTGCAATAAATTTTTGAAATAGTCCTTTTGCATCGCTTTGAAGGCAGAGGCAGCAGAGATGAGGAAAAGGCACTCGAAATTCAGTGTAAACTCTCTGCTGAATTGAATGAGCATTGTAGGAAGGAACTCCAACTTAAAAATAAACACATTCAAAAACTATAAAAAGTACTTTTCTTAATTTCCTGCTTGCTTTTCTGGGAATACTGAATAATGCCCGCCAATTTCTTTCCCCCCCATCTCTCTTGGTGTTGTTGTTGTAATTGCTAGGGCAGTGATGGTTCACCTTTTTGATGCTGAGTGTTCAAAGTGCGTGCCTGTGCCCGCTTGTGTGAATGCGTGCCAGAACCCCCAAAATGCAATGCGAGTCCCCCCCCACGCATGTGCCCCGCCCCTACCTCACCGATTTTTGGCTTCCAGGTTGGTGCAGGAGGCTTTCCAGGCCCAAAACGGGGAACAGGAGGGCCTCATGTGGTGCCCCCCGTGCCCCCTTTTGGCTTCCAGGTTGGTGCAGGAGGCCTTCCAGGCCCAAAATGGAGCATGGAGGGGGGGCTAGCGTGGCACCCCTATGCCCCGTTTTGGCTTCCATTTTGGTGCAGGAGGCCTTCCAGGTCCAAAATGGGACATGGGGGGGTATGTGCATGCACACCCTCCCCCCAAATGCAATGCGAGCACCCCCGTGCATGCGCCCCGTCCCCTGCGCATCTGCAGCAGAGACCCGAAGACCTGGGGCAACGGCTGGCGTGCCCATAGAGAGGTCTCTGCGTGCCACAGGTGGCACGCATGCCATAGGTTCACCATCACAGTGCAAGAGTTTGGGCATAGCTGTCCCATAGTCATCATCTGCAGAAACTATCATCGGGCACAACATACACCAAAGCTGCTCCATTTTGTTATGTCCAACTCTAATTTAGCGACTGGGTGAATTCCAATAAATCAATTTATGTCAGAGCTGTGGTTTGCTGATAATATTTGTTTGTAAAGGTAACTATTTGGTTTTTCACAGTATTTTATTTATGTTTTTTTTAGCTTTTGTATAGTTTGTATCTTTCTAAGATTGTCAGCCACCCAGAGTTACCGGTGATAAAATGGACAGCTAATGAATTTTACGAAGGAAGGAAGGAAGGAAGGAAGGAAGGAAGGAAGGAAGGAAGGAAGGAAGGAAGGAAGGAAGGAAGGAAGGAAGGAAGGAAAGAAGGCAACAGGCCAATATAATGAAACGAAACACAAATTTCATGGATAGCATTAGGCTGTGGCTATTTGGCTGAAGAAAATGAGAGATGAAAAATGAATGAAGTTCAGAGTTAAATTAAGACTTCACACCAGTGGTGAAATCCAATTTTTTTTACTACCGGTTCTGTGGGTGTGGCTTGGTGGACATGGTGTGGCTTGGTGGGCATGGCAGGGGAAGGATACTGCAAAATCTCCATTCCCTCCCCACTCCTGGGGGAAGGATATTGCAAAATCTCCATTCCCACCTCACTCTGGGGCCAGCCAGAGGTGGTATTTGCTGGTTCTCCGAACTGCTCAAAATTTCCGTTACCGGTTCTCCAGAACCTGTCAGAACCTGCTGGATTTCACTCCTGCTTCACACCTCCAAATAGCCCTGATTGGCTGAGGCTTAATTAACTTGCTATTTGTCATGGCTTGTTGTTTTCATTCACAGCTCAGCCCATCAATATCTCACCTCCCAATGTTTTCCAGATGTGGAAAATAAATGGCAATGTTGGGCATTGTCTGTAACAACATAAATAAAATACTGTGAAAAACCAAATACTGTTACCTTTACAAACAAATATTATCAGCAACAGCCACCAGCTCTACAAAGCATTTCATAGGCCTACCAAGCCCTCTTCAGCCACCTGAGGCAATTTATTGCCCTAAGAAGGCCTTTATTTTTATTTGTGAAACTGCTTTGATGATCGATGTTTGACTAACATTTCACGACATGGAAGCCACCTTTCCAAATTTTGCATAGATCTATTCCAGATCCGTATTAGAACATGGAAATTTCAAAATCCATGTAGTAATTGCTTCAACCTACTCCATTTCTCAGGCTTTCCACTTGAGTTAAATTAAATTTCAAGGGGCGACATCAGATGAAAATTTAACCTTACAAATTTTTGAGAACTCTACATATGGTGTGCCTGAGGCACTAATATATGCTAATGTATTCTAGATAGAAAACCAGAAGCTGCTTTGGCAAGGAAAGAAACCTTGGAGAACACAATTTAACCATCCAGTGGGAGCGAACCGTCCAGTTCGCTCCCACAGAGAGGGACTCCTCAGAGTGCCGTCGGCCAAATTATGTCGGCTGGCGACACTCAGGGGGAGAGCCTTCTCTGTGGGAGCCCCCGCCCCCACAAGATCTCTGACCTCCAAGTTTTCCGCTGTGCTCTTAAGACCCTGCTCTTCCAACAGGCAGTTGGAACTCATAAATTGAGTTTTAAATTCGGAGTTCTTAAATTTTGGGTTTTTTTAGCTAATTGGCCTTAAATGTAATACTTTTAATAATTTTTAAAATTTAAATTGTGATATTTGTATTGTGTTTTTACCTGGCTGTACACCGCCCCGAGTCCTTCGGGAGAGGGGCGGTATAGAAATAAAATTATCCTTATCCTTAATATTAGTAATAATCAGTTTCCTGGATGCCCTGCTGACGATTATATTATAGTCTAAAAAGTTAGATAATTACTGTCTGAGTGTATAACATTAAGGTGACCAACTTTTTTACAATGAGAAGGAGGACACAAATAAATTGAAGGAAAAAAATCGTAACTAAAAGAAATATTCACTGAGAAAGAAGCGAGTCTAATTTATTTATTTATTTATTTATTAGTCCAATTTATATACCGCCCTTCTCCGTAGACTCAGGGCGGCTTACAATGCATTATAGCAATAGCCTGCATACTTTTTTGTATATACCTGCTTATTAGGGCTTTCGCCCCCCCCCCCAAGTGGTGTTGTTCTATACAAAGTTGGCTTATTGCCCCCACAATCCGGGTCCTCAATTTACCTACCTCGAAAGGATGGAAGGCTGAGTCAACCTTGAGCCTGGTGAGATTCGAACTTGCACTAATTGCAGACAGCTGGCAGCTAAGTGCTAGCACTTAACAGCACTTTAGTCTGCTGCACCAGAGGCTCCTGCATGCGTGCAGGTGTGCCATTTCGTATTTCGGTAAGAAGTAAACAAAGTCACTTGCACTTGGCGCACTATCTCAAAACAATTCTCCTGTGCGGAGCGCATGCGTCTCATAATCACGTCTCACTGCACTGTACCGAGCCTTGACGCAAATACAAATACATCATATCACACGCAACGGATTGGATCGACATCAATCGAATATGGAGATTTACAGATTAGTCTTCAAATATCGAAAAGGAGGACATGTGGGAGGACACTTTTCGAGAGAGGACAGAACTTACAAAAGAAGGACTGTCATCTCTAAAGGACAACGATGGGTCACCTTAATAACATTCTTGAAATCTTTTCAGGAAATACAGAAATAGTGTATTGATTACCAAAAATAGTCCAGAAGCCAAAATGATTGCTCTGTGTGTGTGTAAATGTCTGTGTGTGTGTAAATGTTTGTGTGCGTGTGCTTTTGTGTTCTCTCTGTGTGTGTGTTTGTGTGAAAACAGTCAAGATGAGGTGCCAAAGGTGCTTTTTCAAGAGGCAACTGGACTTTCTGGTTTTTCTTTGAAGACGTTTCTCTTCTCATTCAAGAAGCTTCTTCAGCTCTGGTTGGATGGTAGGGAACCATCCAGCCAGAGCTGAAGAAGCTTCTTGGATGAGAGACGAAACGTCTTCAAAGAAAAACCAGAAAGTCCAGTTGCCTCTTGAAAAAGCACCTTTGGGACAACCATGACCTGGATGACTGGAGAATCTCCATAGATAGTCAAGATGAGGGCTACGTCTGTGGAATTGTAATCTGTTCCCTTTTTCTAAAGGGGCAGCAGCCCTCCAATTGCATGGTTAAGGCCACCATCTTGATGTCCTTACCAGATGTTCTTCTTTCTATTTAAAACCTGCCCAAACTGGGACACTGCTCATCCTATTTTACCAGCAACAACAGTCCTTTAGAGTCTTCGATCTGAGGACTTCATCAGATTTGGCGTTCAGAGGCTTCCGGTATGGTGGACCTCAAGTTATGCAGGCTTGTCTTGTACAACAACAGTAATGGTGAAGAAAACAAATAATTCCTGACAAACTCTTGACATAGAGGAATTGCTTGGCTGCAGTTAAGTAGACACTCAGGCATTCTGTGACCTTATCTAATTTTTATACCTAATTACCAGTTGCACTTGAAGTCCATCTGATTGTGTCAGAGACCTCAGAAATCATTTACACTGGTGAGAGAGCCAGGCTGAAAGCTTTCCCACTCCTTCCCTAAAGAACCAGGCCTATGCATAATAAAAATGCATTTAGGGTGGGAATTAATTTGTCAGCTATGCGGCTGAAGTACAGCTATTTTTCAGCTACTGATTTCCTTATTTGACTAGACATAATAAATGGATCACAGAATAGTTAATTTTCTTGAATATAATGTTAATCTGCAGCCCTTGTGTATTTTGAGCTAATAAATCTTTTCTATCAAATGCAGCTCCGGTGCTTGAATGTTGCATAAACGTCTCCTATACAGCTTCCAGAATTTGGCTCACATTGGCCTGGTACAGTGTGAGAGCAATGCGACTGTTGTGCTGTGTGGTTGCCTTGCAAATCATACCCCCCTGTGCTATGGTTAAGGAACATATGATTTACGAAATAGGACAGATGTTGAGGTAAAGACAAGCAGAGGGAAGATGCTACCCTTGTCACTTTGAATTGTAATTCTGTTATTTAGCATTTCCCACTCAGTATCAAGAGCTGGACCAGGTGATCAGCCCATCATCTACGATTGCAAGGCATGGATTTGAACAGTACAGCACTGAAGACAAATTCCTTGTGTGTCCAATCACACTTGGCCAATAAAGAACTCTATTCTATTCTATTCTATTCTATTCTATTCTATTCTATTCTATTCTATTCTATTCTATTCTATTCTATTCTATTCTATTCTATCTTTACTCTACTCTACTCTACTCTACTCTATTCTATCTTTACTCTACTCTACTCTACTCTACTCTACTCTATTCTATCTTTACTCTACTCTACTCTACTCTACTCTATTCTATTTTTACTCTGCTCTGCTCTGCTCTGCTCTGCTCTACTCTACTCTACTCTATTCTATCTTTACTCTACTCTACTCTACCCTACCCTACTCTACTCTATTCTATTCTATTTTTACTCTGCTCTGCTCTGCTCTGCTCTGCTCTGCTCTGCTCTGCTCTGCTCTGCTCTGCTCTGCTCTGCTCTACTCTACTCTACTCTTCTCTACTCTATTCTATCTTTACTCTACTCTACTCTACTCTACTCTACTCTACTCTATTCTATCTTTACTCTACTCTACTCTATTCTACTCTACGCTACGCTACACTGCTCTACTCTACTCTATTCTATGGAATAGCCTTTTGCTCCAAGTGAGTTTTTTGCCCACAAGATAACAAACAAACAAACAAACCCCCAGCCCAAAGTCAATGGTTTAATTTTTGCTTGGCTGTTTTAACATTTTCTGGGAATCTAGTTATGTATATTGACTTAATTGGCTATACTGGAATGCCCATGTCAATAATCCTTGTATAATTTGGGGCAACTGCAAAGGAGGATATTAAACTGAATGATGATAGATATCCTAAACGGAAGGACAATGTGCTGCAGGTCACACTTGTATCCTTTTCATTGATAGTGTAGGCTCCTTGCTGGCTGCTGTTATTCTCATATTAGAGTAGATTAACTACGTTATAACCCATCATTTCCTCAGGTTTATTGCACAGGGCACCACTAGCAATTACACAGAGGTATAAATAATCAGGAAGGAGAAGACATCCAGTCTTGAATATTAATAGTGAGGAAGAACAGGTCTTGACATATCTTGCTTATTTTGCTTAAGAAGACTTTTGCAGCCCCGGTTCAAGTCACGACACAGCAAAGTGCTGAAGGCAAATATTCTGCACCCAAGCAGAGTTCAGACAGCATGGCCTAATTAACCCCTAAAGGGCTGAACAAAGTAGTTAAGGAAATCTGACAAGAGTTTGACATGAGCTTGAGTGAAGAGGAAAGAATCTGTCTTGACTCTTCTACTGTAGCTCCCGGATCCACAAATGTGATGATCGTTCTTTTAAGGAAGGGCTTCCCAACCTTGGCAATTATAAGACAGGAGAACTTCAACTCCCAGAATTCCTTGGCCTGAGAATTCTGGGAGTTGAAGTCCATGGGTCTTAAAACAGAGGTGGATTTCACATAATTTTACCACCGGTTCGCCGTGCACCGAAAATATGAGAGCGCGCGCGGACGCTTGCTTTGCATACGCACCTTCCACGCATGTGTGCGGCCTTCCGCGCATGCCCTTTGCTTTTTCACGCGGCTTGCATGCATGCACGCGGCTTAGAAAATGTGGCTAAATAGGACAGCATAGCGCCGGGGCAGATGGGCGGCCACCCGCAGGTCGCCACTACCGATTCGCCTGAACCCATCCGAACCGGCTGAATACCACTACTGGACTTAAAGTTGCCAAATTTGGGAAATCTGCCTTAAGGAAAGCAAACTCTACTGCAGGAGTGTCAAAACAGCTAAGATGGCAGCCACAGCAGCATGGCCGAAGCTCCTCCCACTTTTTAAACATGTCTCACATGTATCACGCACAGTGGTGAAATCTGAACCGGTTTGCTACTGGTTCGCCGGGGGCGTATCCGCGCTGCGCGCCAAGCATGCACTATGTGTGCATGTGCACCAAACGTGGGCTGTGTGTGCATGCGCAGTGTGCACCAAACGCACGCTGTGCATTTAAAAAGCTACTGGTTCGGGCGAACTAGTAGTCTGAAAAGCAACGATCCGACGATTTTCTGCTTTCTAGTGAAGCTAAACCATGCGGCACAGCTGATTCCCCTCCCACTTCGCTGTTCTACTTACCTTTCCAAGCCTCCTTTTGGTGCATACTGCTCATGCACGCGCACGCAGTACATGCCAAAAGGAGGCCTGGTAAGTTAAGTAGAACAGCGAGGGGGAGATCAGCTGTGCCGTGCGGTTTAGCTTCGCTAAAAAGCAGGAAATCCTGCTTTCTAGCAAAGCTACACTGCGTGGCACAGCTGATTGTTGGATTGTAGCTTTTTTAACTACCAGTTCGACTGAACCGGTAGCTTTTTACCGAACTACCGGTTCGCCCGAACTGGTAGTTTTTATCACTACCGGTTTGCCTAAACCGAATCAAACCAGTAGCTTTTCACCCCTGATCACGCACATAAAGAAGGAGGAGGCTTTGACTGCATGGTGGGATATGCATTCTTCACTTTGGGGATCTTGTCTGTCCACGCCCCAGGGCCATTGGATAATCTTTCCAATGATTTACAGAAGGAAGTATCGGAAGGAAGAGATAGGTCATTTTAAAAGAAAAATAAATAAATTCAAGTGTTTTAAGATTATCCTTAATATGGCAGAATTTGTATGATTAATATCTCTTACCTGTCAGGTATTAAAACATAAAACCTTACATAAATTATCAACCATCAAATAAGTTATGTGTTAAATACATTATTATATGATGCTGCATAATAACGAATGTAGATGACTATACATCCAATATACATATGCATATATAATATGTACTACACTGTATATTACCTATGTACTAAAGTCCTCAATTTAAGGACCAATCAGACTTTAAAACGCTATTTACAACCTATCCTTGAAGTTGCAACTGCCTCTCCATGAATATGTGATAACATGACTAAAATTCCAGGATGCATTGTGGTTGTAAATCAAGGATTACCCGCAGGGGTAAAATCCAGCAGGTTCTGGAGAAAGGGTAGCGGAAATTTTCAGTAGTTCAGAGAACCGGCAAATACCACCTCTGGCTGGCCTCAGATTGGGGTGGGAATGGAGTTTTTGTAATCACCATGATCTGCAGCAGTGGTGAAATGTGTGTATATGTATAACAGGGGTGAAATCCAGCAGGTTCTGACCAGTTCTGGAGAACCGGTAGCGGAAATTTTGAGTAGTTCAGAGAATTGGTAAATACCACCTTTGACTGGCCCCACCCCCATCTATTCTCTGCCTCCCGAGTCCCAGCTGATCGGGAGGAAATGGGAATTTTGCAGTATCCTTCCCCTGGAGTGGGGAGGGAATGGAGATTTTGCAGTATCCTTCCCCTGGAGTGGGGAGGGAATGGAGATTTTGCAGTATCCTTCCTCTGGAGTGAAGATTTTACAGTATCCTTCCCCTGCCAAGGGAAAGGATACCAAGCCATGCCACGCCCACCATGCCACACCCACAGAACTGCTGGTAAAAAAAAATTGAATCCCACCACTGGCTTGCAACCCCAGAAAATGAACAGGAGGACAAACAGGGACAGAGTTTTGCAAGGAAAGAGCATGCTAGCTCAAAACTAGCTAAAAATATAACATTATATTTATGTTACGTAATTCCTAAAAATTCTGTCTGAAAAAACCCTGCCTATTGCCAACAATAACTGGTATAAAGATAGTAAGATAGAAGCCTTGAATAATTACCTACAGACTATTTTGAGTCTATGCTCAGCGAAACAAGCTCAGTTAACAAACGGATTCCTTTGAATCAACGAGGCTAAGAGTCAGAGAGGTACCGTATGTATATGAAACGTTACAACTGGAGGTGGGATGCAAATACTACTACAACCGGTTCACCCAGTACCGGAAATGTGAGCGTGTGCATGCACGCATGCTCACTTCGCTCACGCGTGCACACCATCTGCACAGGCGTGCGACATCAAACAACACGGCAGTTCGCTCTCACGCACCATACACACATGGTTGCGATGTCAAACAACGCAGCAATTCACTTGTGCGCACTGTTCACACATGCGTGCGACGTCAAAAACACAGCGATATAGGATGGGATTGCTCCTGGGTGGGTGGGCAAGCCCACCCACACGTCGCCACTACCAGTTTGCCCGAACCAGCTGAATCCCACCTCGTAAGTTCATGGAACTTGGAAGTTGTATCTTCCAAGTTGATGGGCCATTTGCTATCAGGGACAATTTGGGTTCGGAAAGAGAAGGACAACCTGGTCAGGATAAGAGAGAAATTCCTGCATCCACATTCGCTCAGAAACATTCTCTCATTCTGAAGAGCCTTCTCCAGAGGTGGAGAGATTTTGATTGTGTACAATCTAATCCAGTGGTCTCCAACCTTGGCAACTTAATATATTACACTACTAACCAGAGTATACAAAACATTTGCTAGCCCAATTCTAAAATACAGCTCATCTGTCTGGAACCCGCATTGCATATCAGACATTAATACAATTGAGCGCGTCCAGAAATATTTCACAAGAAGATTTCTCCACTCCTCTGCTCGCAACAAAATACCTTATGCCACCAGACTTGAAATTCTGGGCTTAGAAAATTTAGAACTACACGGCCTTCGTTCTAACCTAAGCATAGTACATAAAATTATCTGCTACATTGTCCTACCTGTCAATGACTACTTTTTTTTTTTATTTGATTTATATGCCGCCCTTCTCCGGAGACTCAGGGCGGCTTACAATGCGTTAAGCAATAGCCTTCATACTTTTGTATATTTTATACAAAGTCAGTTTATTGCCCCCACAATCCGGGTCCTCATTTTACCTACCTTAGAAAGGATGGAAGGCTGAGTCAACCTTGAGCCTGATGAGATTTGAACTTGCAGTAATTGCAGACAGCTGATGTTAATAACAGTGCTTTAGTCTGCTGCGCCACCAGGGCTACTTCAGCTTCAACCACAACAATACACGAGCACACAATAGATACAAAAGGTAAACCGCACCAAACTCGATTGCAGAAAATACGACTTCAGCAACAGAGTGGTCAGTGCCTGGAATACACTACCTGACTCAGTGGTTTCAAAATTTTAACCTAAGACTGTCTACTGTTGATCTCACCCCATTCCTAAGAGGTCTGTAAGGGGCGTGCATAAGAGCACAAGGGTGCCTACCGTCCTTGTCCGAATGTTTCTTCTATTTGTATCGATTTTATGTATCCAATCCATGCTTATATTTATTACCAAATACGTTCCTGACAAAAATAAAAATAAATAAAATAAACTTTAAGACTTGTGGACTTCAACTCCCAGAGTTTCTCAGCCAGCTAAACTGGCTGGGAGTTGAAGTCCACAAGTCTTAAAGTTGCCAAGGTTGGAGATCCCTGATCTAATCAATCCGATGACATATTTGGCATGCTGGCTGGAGAATTCAGGAAGCTGTAGTCCACTGCACACACCTTATAATGGCCAAGGTTGAGAAACATTGCTCTAACTTGGTAGCCTTGGTAGTACAGTGGTTTAATGCACCCTGTTATTAACACAGCTGCCTGCAATTTCTGCAGGTTCGAATCTCTCCAAGGCTCAAGGTTGACTCAGCCTTCCATCCTTTCTAAGGTAGGTTAAATGAGGACCCAGTTTGTGGGGGCAATAAGCTGACTTTGTATAAATATACAAAAGGATGAAGGCTATTGCTTAACGCATTGTAAGCCACCCTGAGTCTCCGGAAAAGGGCGGCATATAAATCAAATTAAAAAAAAAAAAAAACTTATTTGAAATGGGTTTTCTTTGGACTTCGTTTGAGGATTATTTTTCATAATGTAAGAATGGGGAAGAAATTTCATGAATAAAAGAAGAGGGAAAGCTGGAGGGATACCTGGAGAATATTAAAAAAAAAAATCAAGATGGCAACCCCAACAGGGCAGCTGATGGTCGCACGGGCCTCAGAATTAGGCAGAGCTTCGACTGTATTGCCTCTTTTTTGGCAACCATTCTGCAGACATCCCTAAAAGTATAAACGGGGCTTATATGGTAGTCCTCGACTTACAACAGTTCATTTAGTTCAAAGTTACGATGGCACTGAAAAAAGTGACTCATGACCGTTTTTCACACTTATGACCATTTCAGCATCCCCATGGTCACGTGGGGTCAAATTGGCAACTGACTCATACTTCTGACAGTTCAGTGTCTTAGAGTCGTGTGAAAACCTTTCGCGACTTTCTGACAAGCCAAGTCAATGGGGGAAGCCAAATTCACTGAACAACCGTGGAACAGCCGCGTTCCTAACTTAACGACTGCAGTGATTCCCTTAACAAACAGGGCAAGAAAGGTCGTAAAATGGGGCAAAGCTCACTTGACAAATGCCTCACTTAGCAACATAAATTTTGGGGACAATTGTGATTGCAAGTCGAGGACTACCTGTATAGTCTGACTGGACAATAGATGCTCTTAGATGGTAGGTCGAAGGTTCCACAGAACCTGTTAGGGCAGTGATGGCTAATCTTTTTGCCGTCGTGTACCAAAAGTGGAGGGAATGTGGGGGGGGGATTGCATGTACACCCATAATTCAATGCGCCCCGCCCCCCCGTGCATGCACGCATGACGTTCCCCCACTCCCCCTGCTTTTGGCACGCGATGGCATGATGGGCCCAGTAGGCCCATTTTTTGCCCTCCTCAGGCTCCAGAGGCTTTCTAGGAGCCTGGGGAGGGCAAAAAACGGGCTGTTTCCAGCCTCTGGAGGGCCTCCAGAGGGAAAATCCTGGAGAGGGCGAAAACAGCCTCCACCCCCACACCCACCCCCCGGAGGTCCTCCGGAGGCTGGAAACAGCCCATTTCCCAACTTCCAGTGGGCCCAGAAGGCCCGAAAATCAGCTGGCCGGCACCTGCATGTGTGCTGGAGCTGAGCTAGGGCAACAGTCGCGTCCCCACAAATATGGCTCCGTGTGCCATCTGTGGCACACGTGCCATAGGTTCGCCATCACAGTGTTATGGAATAGAATGGAATGGAATGGAATGGAATGGAATGGGATGGGATGGGATGGGATGGGATAGGATAGGATAGGATAGGATAGGATAGGATAGGATAGGATAGGATAGGATAGGATAGGATAGGAATAGGAATAGGAATAGGAATAGGAATAGAATAGGAATAGGAATAGGAATAGGAATAGGAATAGGAATAGGAATAGGAATAGGATGGAATGGAATGGAATAGAATAGAATGGAATGGAATGGAATGGAATGGAATGGAATAGAATAGAATAGAATAGAATAGAATAGAATAGAATAGAATAGAATAGAATAGAATAGAATAGAATAGAATCTGGAAGGGACCTTGGAGGTCTTCTAGTCCAGCCCCCTGCTCAAGCAGGAGAACCTATACAGCAGGAGAATCTCAGACAAGTGACTGTCCAGTCTCTTCTTAAAAACCTCCAGTAATGGAGCGCCCACGATTTCTGGTTGCAAGTTGTTCCACTGGTTAATTGTCCTCACTGTTAGGAAGTTTCTCCTTCATTCCAGGTTGCTTCTCTCTTTGATCAGTTTCCAACCATTGTTTCTTGTCCTGGCCCTTTGGTGCTTTGGAGAATAATTTGACCCCCCCCCCTTTCTTTGTTGGCGGCCCCTCAAATATTTAGGAAGTCTTGCTGATCCCGCCACCCCCCCCAACCAAAAAATGCTGGAATAGAAGCATCCAAATAGAAAAGGTGGCTTGTAAGAAGTGGCCATAAGGTTAGCGTGGCCGCTGAGTTGCAAACACCAGGCAGTCAAAAACGAGGAGACCCTCTCGGCTCCCCCGTTTTTTTCTTGGCTCCCCCATAGTGGCAGATACCCATGGATCTCTCTCTCTCTCTTTTTTTTTCCCCAGAGCGGGCCTAGAGAAGGAGCGAGAGAGGTTTGAATGGAATGTGGAGAGGTAGCTTCGTGGCTGACCTTGCAGGTCAATAAATGTGCCAAAGGGGTTCAGAAGGACGTGTTACTTGAAACTCCGGCAGCCTGGAGGAAGGAAAATCCTTCTTGATGTGGCTTCAGTGAAGCACCTATCTGGAATCTTGAGCTTTTTATTACAGTATCCAGCCAATTCGTTTCTTGATCTTCTCCTCCCTTTTTCCAGTAGCAAGTAACCTCTTTATCTTATCTCATCACCAAAAAAAACATCATCTCGAGCTCGCCTTCTGTCTGCGAGCTATGCAGTCAGCCTTTAACCCCACCTACCCGGCTTCTATAGTCTTCTAAACTGTTTGACAATAATTCCACGGTTTATATTGCTTTCTGCTGATTTACGGCTTCAAAGCAACGACAAGAGTAGGACTCGGGGAGCTCTTTCGCATGATGGATTTTACCATATGCCCCGACTTGCTGGCAATCGGGGGTGCCTGATGGCATTGTGGCAGGAACCGTTTAGCTCAGGGGTGAAATTTGTTACTACCGGTTCTGTGGGCGTGGCTTGGTGGTGGTGGGGGTAATGTGACTGGGTGGGCGTGGCCAACTTTATTTTTTTTAACTTTTCAAAGCATTTTTTCTAATGCTTCGAAAAGCCTCTCTGCCGATCAGGCAACTCAGCTGGGATCGTCAGAGACTTTTCGAAGCATTTTTTTTACCACCTCTTCGGCCAAGAGGTTGCAGAAAAAAATGCTTTGAAAAGCCTCTGAGGATCCCAGCTGACCCACGCGATCATCAGGCTCCAGCTGGTCCAGAATGCGGGTGGTTATGGGTGCAACCCGTTGTGCCCACGTGACACCCCTCCTGCGCGAGCTGCACTAGCTCCCAGTGGCCTTCCGGGTGCGATTCAAGGTGTTGGTTACCACCTTTAAAGCGCTCCATGGCATAGGACCTGGGTACCTCCGAGAATGTCTTCTGCCATCAACAGCCTCCCACTGGCCAGTTTGCTCCCACAGAGAGGGTCTCCTCAGGGTGCCATCAGCCAAGTTATGTCGGCTGGCGACACCCAGGGGGAGGGCCTTCTCTGTGGGAGCCCCTGCCCTGTGGAATGAACTGCCCCCGGAAATGCGTAAGATCTCCGACCTCCGTGTATTTCGCTGTGCCCTCAAGACCCTGCTGTTCCGCCAAGCCGGGCTATCAATGTAATGATTTTTAAATTGGGTGTTTTAAATTTTGGGGGGTTTAAATCTGAGCCGAAATTATGTAATAATTTTAATTATTTTTAACTGATGTTTGTCTTTGTGTTTTTAATAGGCTGTACACCGCCCTGAGTCCTTCGGGAGAAGGGCGGTATAGAAATAAAATTATTTATTTATTTATTTATTTATTTATTTATTTATTTATTTATTTATTTATTTATTTATTTATTTATTTATTTATTTATCAGAGGCTTTTTTTTTTTAACTTTTAAAAGCATTTTTTCGTCGGAAGAGGTTGTAGAAAAAATGCTTTTATAAGTAAAAAAAAAAAAGCCTCTGATGATCGTGCGGCTCAGCTGGGCATGGGGGGGGGGTGCAGGGATTTTTGCTACTGGTTCTCCGAACCACCCGCCGCCATCGCTACCGGATCAGGCGATTCGGTCCAAACCGGGAGCATTTCACCCCTGGTTTAGCTGCTCTGCATTCTGAGGCACCACTTTGGGATTTGGGGATTGCAACAATCTGGCACTGTCACACAGGTTGGCAAACTGGAAAAACAAAACAAAACAAAATAAGGCTTCTTGTCTGTTGGCTTGCAATATAATTTGCCTTTGGCTTTATCTAAAAAGACCTTTCATCGCTTCTCATCCCACCATCGATATTATTCCCATGCAGCCCCAACTGGGATTTTCCCTTCAGTGCAATTTTGGATATGTTTCTAGATGGGGGAATTACACGCGTAAGTTCAGAGCAATGCCAAGACCAAAAAAATGTTGCTCCGATTCATATATTAGTGCCTTAGTCAAGACTTGTCTGTACCAAAATGCAGATCCGTTTGATTCCTCTAAAGTTCTACTCACGTTTGATTATTCTTAGCTAAAGGGGGTGAATGGTCTAATGTGGTAGAAGGAATCTTCCTAATGAACGATGTATCTCTAAAGCAAGTGCCATGATCAATCTGATCCAGCTCTTTCTGACCACATGTTCTTTGAGTGCTAGGACCTCAACTTCCAGAACTCCCAGGCTACTGAATGGCCACAATGGGATCCTGGAGATTGTAGCTCCAATCCATAGGACACTTAGCTACCTGGGATTTAACCATTTCTTTCGCACAAAGCATGGGTCATTTTGCAGAGCACGCTCCTCCCTTTGGCTGGCAGCCATATTTGAAAGATCTCCTTATTTTTTTAAAAAAAATAAGGTTCAATTCACCAGAGGAATAGTGGAAATGAGACCACAGCCTTATTGGTAGCCTCTAATGTGGAACATCATCATGCACTGAATCAGTTTGTGGTGGATCAGAATCTCTTTGAGAACACACAATCCAAGCCCTAACCCTAACCCTAACATGAATGGTCAGCCCAGCTTTTTCAGATATTAAAGACCTACAGATATGCGTGTAAAAAGGGCAGGTATTGGATTCCCATTGCACTCATCATCTTGACTTTTTTACCCCTCCTATGGACACCTCTATGAGGGACGCAGTGACTCAGTCGCTAAGACACTGAGCTTGTCGATCGAAAGATCGGCAGTTCAGCGGTTCAAGTCCCTAGTGCCGCGTAATGGGGTAAGCTCCCGTTACTTGTCCCAGCTTCTACCAACCTAGCAGTTCGAAAGCACGTAAAAAATGCAAGTAGAAAAATAGAGACCACCTCTGGTGGGAAGGTAACAGCGTTCCGTGCGCCTTTGGCATTTAGTCATGCCGGCCACATGACCACAGAGACGTCTTCGGACAGCACTGGCTCTTCGGCTTTGAAACAGAGATGAGCCCCGTCCCCTAGAGTCGGGAATGACTAGCACATATGTGCGAGGGGAACCTTTACCTTTACCTTTATGAACTCCTCTACCAAATCTCACTCCACTCCTTGATTTATCTTCAGAATATAGCACTTAGACTTCTATACCGCTTCAAAGTGCTTTACAGCCCTCTCTAAGCGATTTACAGAGTCAGCATGTTCCCCTCAAGAATCTGGGTCCTCGTTTTACCCACCTCGGAAAGATGGAAGACTGAGTCAACCTTGAGCCAGTGATGATCAAACCCCTGGTAGTCAACAGAATTAGCCTGCACTACTGCATTCTAACCACTGCACCACCACAAATATAGCTGTTCATATGCTTTTTCTCACTGATCATCCATCAACTGGGAATTCATGAAATGTACCAGGACAATAGAAGAGAATGTTTGTAGCTCAGAATTGAATGGATGATGTTACCTAGTTGGGTAATGAAACATCTGCAAGAAAACCACCAAGCTCAGAGGACACCAAGGACAAATTTAGTTGACACATCTTACCCCATTATGTGCACACAAGGTTGTTTGAAAGACCTACAGGGGTGCACTTGGCCTACATATTATTTAACTGAATCCTTTGGTTCAGTTGTGTGCTAGAAGAGCCTTATCATGGGTTTGCCAAAACTGACTCCAACCAGGCTGGCCCTTGGAAGCAGATCAGTGGTGAAATCAGTGGTGGGATTCAGCCAGTTCGCACCAGTTCGGGAGAACCGGTTGTTAACTTTCTGAGCAGTTTGGTGAACTGGTTGTTGGAAGAAATCATTAGGGCAGAGAACTGGTTGTTATATTATTTGAATCCCACCACTGGGTGAAATCCTCCGAAGTTTGCCACCGGTTTGCTGTGTGCGCATGCGCACTTCGCATGGAGAAAGGAGGCTTAAGAAGGTAGGTAGAACAGCAAGGGGGAGAACAGCTGTGCCGCGCAATTTAGATTCGCTAGAAAGCAAGATTTCCTACTTTCTAGCAAATATAAATCAAGCAGCACAGCTGATCGTCAGAATTACCGGTTTGGATGAATCAGTAGCATTTTTTTACTACTGGTTCTCCTGAACCGGTAGCTTTTATTACTACCGATTTGCCCGAACCGGTGTGAACCGGTAGCATTTCACCCCTGAAGCAGATCCTCTGCAATTCAAACACATTAAAAACAAACTTGCTTTTTATTCGTCCTTGTGATGTTGCTTTGAAGTAAATATATTCCAAATGTTTATGTTTAAGACATAGCATTATCAGGGGTCTCTGCCACAAAGCTTAAAAAAGTAGAGGTGACAGCTGTGATCATATGGTTATGGCCTCCATTTTGAATTATTGGGTATTTTCTCCCTCCCTGGGCCCCTGGAAATTAATACTATTGTATGTTTTATTTTAGAGCCATTTTTTTTTCAAGCTTAGCAACTTCAAGATGTGTGGACTTCAATTCCCAGAATTCCCCAGCCATCACAATGAAATCCACACATTTTCTTGTTCTCAAATTTGAGAAAAGCTGGTTTAGACATAGATTTTTATACTACGACATTATACTTGGTTGAAATACACTATTATATTAACTGCTGTTTTGTAACAACATTCTAAAACAATTGTTCATTTAATTATATAAGAACATTAATAAAAATATCCCTTTGTATTTTCTTGTTGAAAAAGTGCTTCCTTGCTCAAAGTTTCCCTGCAAAAAAAACATTTTATTGTCAATCAACAATAAGATACTTGTAGGGACCAATATTCGCAGCCTGGCCTTATATGAATCAGCTTCAGTACAATTCAAAATATACTTTCTTAGTACTCCGAAAATAACAAAGCACACTTCTGCCTTACATTTAAAAATTATCCAGATTGTCCTCTTTTCTGTCTCTTTCTCTCAAATTATTTCCAGCTTCCTTAACATTCTCGATGTTTTTATTGGATTGAAAAGATATCTGCAAGGTAGCTTTCCCATAATAGAAACAAATATATTTTGCAATAAATAAGCATAACATTAACTTGACATTAATGGTATTTATCCAGTTAAATATCAATGCCAGCGGTATGTAATGTGAGACAAAGGAACGGACAGAACCCCAGCATGAAGAATAATTTTAAAGGTAAAATCATTTCTCATTTATCAAAACTGTCAAACTTGGTTTAAGATCTCTCTCTCTTCCTCCTTCTCTTTAATAAATGGAGCCATAGAGTAAGGATATTAAAAGCACTGTAGAGATAATTCTCAATTTAGGACCAGTTACTTAGCAACCGTTCAAGGTTACGGCCTACCTGAAAAAGGTCGTAACAGATCCAAAGTTCTGCATTTCATGTGATCGGCAGCATGGCTGCATGTATGGCTATTGCATTATCCCATGATCATGTGTCCTTGATTTGCAACAGTTTTGCCAAAACCCACACTTAACGTTCAGTTTTCAGCAAAACCACACCATAGCCAGGGATGGACAGGGTTCGGGCAATCATCTAGCCCAAGGATCGCCGGGGTTCGGCGAACCCCCAAATGCCACCCCTGGCTGCCCACCCCGTCCCACCCCTCCCAGGAGTCTCCACACGGCCTGTTCATCATTCCAGGTAAATGCAGGGGCCACGCAGAAGGTCTGGGAGGGCAAAAAACGGGCCTACCATAAGTTCCAGAAGTCTGGAAACAGGCCTGTTTCCGGCCTCCGGAGGGCCTCCGGACCCCGGGGGAAGCAGTTTTCGCCCTCCCAGAGGCTCAAGGAAAGCCTCGGGAGCCTGGGGAGGGCGAAAAACGCCCTTGCCATCGTGGTGCAGGCGGCCGACTAGGCCACACCCACCCAGCAATGGGGCAGCAACCCCGTTGCTGAAGGACCTGAAGCCCACCCCTGACTATAGTGAAATAATGGGCAATGGGTTCACTGAATGACTACCACAAAACAATCCTAAAATTGGTTTTTAATTTTACAACAATTATGACATAATTATAATGGGCAGGGTCAATTACGATCGTAACCAGAGGGCAATCTGTATGTGTATCTATGGTACTATATATACGGCAAATATTTTCTATGCAAGTATAGAAAGAGGATGTTACGTTATTGTGCAATTCTCTGTCCTGAAGATTTCAAATTTTCTTTTCTTTTTTGAGAAACAAAAGTTCTAGTCATTCAAGGGTAGAAAAACAGACAACGAAAAAATACAATTAGGCATGAATCCAAAGCAATCTCACAAGTTCAAATCTTTTCCGCACAAAACGGACAGTGAGAATATGTAGCCACCAAATTCCAAAATATATTTAATCTCACTCTGTTTTGCCACTTTCTTATCAGGGTTGCAGGTAACCTCAATCCTTGATGAGGTCATGAAGGTCGCAAACTATGTTTTATTACAGGCTATGGTTGTGAGGCATGGGGGGGCAACCGAGCTAATGCTTAAAATTTATTTATTTTTATTTATTTTATTATATTTCTATACCGCCCTTCTCCTGCGGGACTCAGGGCGGTGTACAGCCAGGATAAAACATAGCATATAAAATTTAAAAACATTTTAAAAAACAATTAAATAATTTTGGCCCGAATTTAAAACAACCCAATTAAAACCGAAATTCGATTAAAAACTAAGAGGGTGGGATCAAGCCAGCCCAGCTAGATGGAACAAGTGTGTCTTCAAACAACACCCACTGAAATGCAGGGTTGAAGATTTCCAATAATTGGCTTTGTGGACTCACTGCCATTAATATAAAAAGTTCCTCATTATCTATTCTAAATAATACAGTAAAGATGCAAGGGATGAATAATATATAAACAATGGCCAAAAAAAATCCCAACCCTCTTAAATGTTTTCTCATTCATCACCCTTGAAACAGAAGATGGAATGTGATTACTGACCCCACCAGCTTTGGAAAATAATTTTGAGCAGATGTAAACAAATAGCAATGGACATCCTATTGTTTCTTATATCTGATTACCACCATGATCTGCAGTAGTAGTGAAATCTATGTATGTGTATATCAGGGGTAAAATCCAGCAGGTTGTGGAGAACCGGTAGTGGAAATTTTGAGTAATTCGGAGAACCGGCAAATACCACCTCTGGCTGGCCCCAGAGTGGGGTGGGAATGGAGATTTTGCAGTATCCTTCCCACAGGTGTGGGGAGGGAATGGGGATTCTGCAGTATCCTTCCCCTGGAGTGGGGTGGGAATGGAGATTTTGCAGTATCCTTCCCCTGCCACGCCCACCAAGCCACGCCCACCAAGCCACGCCCACAGAACCGGTAGTAAAAAAACTGGATTTCACCACTGGTGTATATGTATATGTGTGTGTGTGTGTGTGTGTGTGTGTGTGTGTGTGTGTGTGTGTGTGTGAAAGGCGAAAGGGAAGCAGAATGCTCCCTCCCACATGTTGGAGTAGACCAGGTGCCTAGACAGAAAAACACTCTATACATATATAACAGTGTGTGTGTGTATATATATATATATATATATATATATATATATATATATATATATATATATATATATATATATACACACACACACACATATATATATATATACTGTTAGAGTTGCATTACTTTTTGTGCATCTTTATATTTCACCAATTTATGTACTACTAAAACTCTCCTGTCAGTTTGAAGCTTTCAACTAGCTAAAAATAGCGCATCATAAGGCATGAAGTTTTAAACCAACTTGTCTTAAATGGCCTTATGTGTTATGTGTCCAAAATCTGGGACCCATTACGCTCCATACTGAAATTTCAAGGATTTTCAGACCAATTGTATTAGCTGGCTGGGCAGCTGCAGTTAAGGAACCATGATTTCTAACACTTCCTGCCAGCTTCCCACAATTTATGTCAATGGAGAAGCCTACAGGAAGTCAGAAATTGCTCCGAGTCCCACTGTATTTTTGGCCGCCTGTGATCATGCTGCTTCCCTGTTTAGGTAAGGAAATATCTCTGAAATTGATATGTGCTATTTCTATCTTGCAGCTTTCATTATTCCGCTACAGAATAATAACGGGAAAAATTAAAAGGTTTTTGCAGTGGCCTATCATCAAGATGAGTTAATAAGGGTGATGGCCTAGCTTCTCAACCTTGGATATGAGATGGTTACATCCGAGAATTTTGTAGAGAGGTAACTTATAGCCATCAATCCCTAATTTTGTAGTTAGCTGACCTAACTAAGCATACATATATTGTACTGGATCCGGAAATCATCTCTACTCATATGTGAAGCAGGACTGGAGATGTAATCTTAGTTCTTCTCTGGATCTTGTCTCACTCTCACCTTCAGAGATGTCAACAGGGTATGGTAATGATGGCAGCTTTTTAATGAATAGAATAGAATAGAATAGAATAGAATAGAATAGAATAGAATAGAATAGAATAGAATAGAATAGAATAGAATAGAATAGAATAGAACAACAGAGTTGGAAGGGACCTTGGAGGTCTTCTAGTCCAACCCCCTGCTTAGGCAGGAAACCCCACACCACTTCAGACAAATGGTTATCCAACATCTTCTTTAAAACTTCCAGTGTTGGAGCATTCACAATCTCTGGAGGCAAGTTGTTCCACTGATTAATTGTTCTAACTGTCAGGAAATTTCTCCTTAGTTCTAAGTTGCTTCTCTCCTTGATTAGTTTCCACCCATTGCTTCTTGTCCTGCCTTCAGGTGCTTTGGAGAATAGCTTGACTCCCTCTTCTTTGTGGCAGCCCCTGAGATACTGTTATCCTATCACCCCTAGTCCTTCTTTTCATCAAATTAGACATACCCAATTCCAGCAACTGTTCTTTATATGTTTTGGCCTCCAACCCAGTAATGAAATTCAATTTTTTTTACTACCAGTTCTGTGGGCGTGGCTTGGTGGGCATTGCAGGGGAAGGATACTGCAAAATCCCCATTCCCTCCCCACTTCTGGGGGGAAAGATATTGCAAAATCTCCATTCCCACCCCACTCTGGGGCCAGCCAGAGGTGGTATTTGCTGATTCTCTGAACTGCTCAAAATTTCCGCTATCAGTTTATTTATTTATTTATTTATTGGTTCAATTTATATGCCGCCCTTCTCTGGAGACTCAGGGCGGCTTACAATGCGTTAAGCAATAGCCTTTATACTTTTGTATATACCTGCTTAGTAGGGCTTTTGCCCCCCCCCCAAGCAGTGTTCTTTTTTATACAAAGTCAGCTTATTGCCCCCACAATCCGGGTCCTCATTTTACCTGCCTCGGAAGGATGGAAGGCTGAGTCAACCTTGAGCCTGGTGAGATTTGAACTCACAGTAATTGCAGGCAGCTGGTGTTATTTAACAGCACTTAGTCTCCCGCGTCACCAAGGCTCTTAGTTCTTAGTTTTTGAGTAGTTCTCCGAACTACCCAAAACATCCGCTACCGGTTCTCCAGAACCTGTCAGAACCTGCTGGATTTCAGTCCCCTAATCATCTTTGTTGCTCTTCTCTGCACTCTTTCTAGAGTCGCAACATCTTTTTCACATCGTGGCGACCAAAACTGGATGCAGTATTCCAAGTGTGGCCTTACCAAGGCATTATAAAGTGGTATTAAGACCTCACGTGATCTCGATTCTATCCCTCTGTTTATGCAGCCTAGGAATGTGTTGGCTCACTAGGACTCCGAGATGCCTCTCACAGTTACTACTATCGAGCAAGGTACTACTATTGAGCAAAGTAATGAGTTGCATGTGTACATAAAAAACAAGCAGCGATTTGATCACACATTGTAGCTACCTTCTTGATTATCTGACCACATCCAATGGACACTCCGTCCTTTCCCATGAGCCTGGCTGTTTGTGAATGAGTCATTAATACAAATACACCATAAAAATCCAATGTTTTAGAGCAGCCCAGAGCACATATTCTGGAAATAGAGAGAAATTCCCTAGCGATAGGTTCCAGCACTGGCCGAAAAGTTTGGAAGAATAAACCTTTGGTCCTGGTGACCAACTCAGACAGGATTCTGCAACAAGTCATAAAGCTCGAATGCATGCAACTATGGGCTCAGATCATGCACGAAAATCCGTTTGCAGACTCTTTTGAGCAAGGGAAGGAGTGTCACACATTGCAGTAACCCAGGAGTGGGTTTTAATTTTTTTTACTACCAGTTCTGTGGGCGTGGCTTATTTTATGGGCGTAGCTTGATGGTCATGTGACAATTATTTAGGCTTTAGCAGAGGTACTGGCCTACCAGGCTTTTAACTGCTTGCAGAGCTGTACCGGTCTACCCATTTGTTTTTGCAGGCACTGATCTACTCGTGTATTTTTGCAGCTACCGATCTACTCATTTGTTTTCTTTTAACACTGATCAGCTGTAGGGTGGCCCTTTGAAGCCCCGCGGCAAGAGTTTAAACAGTTTTTTTCCCTCTAGCCATCAGCTGGGACTCAGAAGGCAGCAATAGATTGGGGTGGGGCCAAATAAAAGGTAAGAATAATGCAGGGGAGGGAGTGGGGAGGCAGAACCGGTTCGGTGACGTCATATTGTCACCGCTACCGGTTCGGCAGAACCGGGCGGAACCGGGAGGAACCCACCACTGCAGTAACCCCAAACAGGAGCTGTGAGAGCCCCAAGGCCACATGTGGAACCTGTAATGCTCAACAAGGATTTCACTCATATGAAGAATCAACCCTCTAAAATGAATAACAAATGAAAGAATAAAAATGGAAGTTGGAAATAAAAGGAAATTAGAGAGGAGTAGAAAATATGTTAAGATAGAGATGACTATTAGGATTATTATGCTTAATATTATTATTATATTCTTATTAGAAAATATGTTAAGAGAGAAAAATGAATAGATTTACTATGTTCAATAATACAATTGTAAGATCAGAGAATTAATATCAATGTAATGAATATTGTTGTAAATTTTTATGGTTATTGCACCATCAAAATTGCACCATATTGAGATATTTGTACCTAGACAACACACTGTTTAAGGGAAGATGGAATGTTTATATTAAAAAAATTATATATATATATATATATATATATATATATATATATATATGTATATATATTAAAATGAATAACACATGTTGATGAATTCACTGATTTCATTTGAGCTAATCTAAGTGTGAATAAATTTAGATTTGACTTGTAGCATTAGTTCTAAAATTAACATCCCTCAAAGTCCCTACCAAATAATCCACCTCAATAAAAAAAAATTACCAATAAGTGGAGGAGGAAGAAGAGAAAGAGAAAGAGAAAAGGAGAAGGATGAAAAGGAGGAGGAAGAGGAAGAGAAAGAAGAAAAAGTGAAAAGAAGGAGGAGGAAGAGGAAGAGAAAGAAGTGAAATAGAAAGAGAAAAGGAGAAGGAGAAAGAGGAGGAGGAGGAAGAGAAAGAGAAAAGGAGGAAGAGGAGGAGGAAGAAAAAGAAGAGAAAAAGAGGAAGAGGAGGAGGAAGAAGAAGAGAAAGAGAAAAGGAGGAGGAGAAGGAGAAGGAGAAGGAGAAGGAAGAGGGAGGGAGGGAGGGAGGAAGGAAGGAGAGGCCGAGAAGAAGAAAAAAAATACTGTGTTGTGATTTTTCATAATAATAATAAAAAAAAACTACGGTGGAAAGAAAGTCAGAAGACAAAATTGCCAAATGAGAAGCATTACTTTACAGAGAGACCTTACCTACTCGAAGCTCTTGACCGAAGACCGTCTTCTCTCCCAGTGCTGAGCAGTTCCACCTGCCATATCGGAACTGGTACTGACATTCATTGATTCCCATCTGGGCCCCTTCTCCAATGACTATGATGGCATCAGGGCGGCTCTGGCAAATCGCTCGCTGCCGTGGGGCCAAGCCCGGAATCTTGTTGCAGATGATGTTTGCTCCCAAAGCCACCACCGATGACAACGCTCTGAGGAAAAGCAGAAAAGCAGCGTGAGAACTAAGAGAAGCCATTCATTCTACTTCCTTGCTAGAGCAGCTGCCTGGAGTAGGCTACAGTAGGAGGGAAAGGGCTGTAAAATGGCTCCTATAATTATGCTCACTTATCTCAACCTCTTTGTTCTGGCAGTTGAGCTGGAAACCTTGTGTGACTTTCGGTAATGCCTGGTTCTCTTGGACCAGACTTAGCACATGTGCCATCTGCCTCACAAAACGTTGGCACTTTCAGGCTCGGTTGGCCATAAAACGAGGAAGTGAGGAGATACGAGAAGCAGATATTAAACTTCGATTTGGATTTTTGGAAACCGTCGTCGCTGAAATTCGCGTCGCGCATAGAGGGGTTTTGGCTCAGCCTGGCTGCAGAATGCAGGACAACTTGCAATTCGTCCCTTCTAATTTTAAACCGCAGCAGAGAAGGAAAAAAAAAAAAAAGAACAGGGAATGGTTTTATTTGACCAACATTCATGCTCATTATTATAAACACGAAGTGGTGAATGATTAATAGGACCTTGTAAGCATAAAATTTCAGAGTCGGATTCTTCAGACTCTGGAAAATGGTTTGCAGCAGTCCAGAAAAGCATCTCAAATGTTTGGTCAAAAGAAGCGTTTTCGGTAATTGCAACAGACACATTTATAATTTTCATTAAACCCTTTGCATACTGTGGTACATTGTCTCAGGCATGAACGGATCCAAAACGGCATTCAGATTCTTGGCTCCCCAGTGGGATCTCTCCTCAGTTCATTTACCTTCAATTTATAAAGTTGTGGGTTTGAATCCCGCAATGCTCCTGGCAAAAGGGGGAAGCTAATTCTTGGAAAGAAGATGCTGGGTTAGCAGGACTCTTCTGCTGATTAAGCAGGGCTATAGTTTGGTTCCTCTGTGATGAAGCAGACTTTTTTTGGTGTCATCCTAGCAAGGGTTTGAATCAGCAAAAACACAACGCTTGGCAAAGTTGAGGGAAGGAGAAGAAAGGAGACACAACTGATGCGGCGGATAGACTGGATCAAGAAGATTGTGGGGATGGTCCCAAAGGTGCTTTTTCGAGAGGCAAATGGACTTTCTGGTTTTTCTTTGAAGACGTTTCGCTTCTCATCCAAGAAGCTTCTTCAGCTCTGACTGGATGGTGGGGAATGGAAGGATTTATACTCCTTGCGGACAGTTGGTCATTTGCATCCTTTTAGAGAGTCGTTGAGGCCACCTGGAGGTTTATCTGTGTCCTCAGGATCACCTGAGTGATGCAAGTGGGTGTGGAGCCTTCTTGGAACTGCCGAAAGGACTGTGTTGTAGACTGGAGATAGATGATGTCGTATCCCTTCCCCCCCTCTGTGGAGAGAGGGCTGTTCAATTTTGACATAGATGGCCTCTTTGACCCCTCTTTCAAACCAGCGGTCCTCTCGGTCCAAAATATGGACTTTGCTGTCTTCAAAACGACTTGCTAAAAGAACGCAAATGACCAGCTGTCTGCAAGGAGTATAAATCCTTCCATTCCCCATCATCCAGTCAGAGCTGAAGAAGCTTCCCTGGATGAGAAGCGAAACGTCTTCAAAGGAAGAAACACGAAAGTCCAGTTGCCTCTTGGGAGGAAAAAAAAGCACCTTTGGGACAACCATGACTGAAAATCTCCACATAGACATTGTGGGGATGTCCACAGAAGAATTACAGACTGCCATAAGGGACAGGGAAGATACCATCCCAAAAGTTAAAGCTTCAGGACTCAGGATTTTGCTGAAAGCTAAGGAGGGGCAAAAGCAGGGGGTGAAATCCAGCAGGTTCTGACAGGTTCTGGAAAACCGGTAGCAGAAATTTTGAGCAGTTCGGAGAACCGGTAGCGGAAATTTTGAGCAGTTCAAAGAACCGGTAGCGGAAATTTTGAGCAGTTCGGAGAACTGGTAGCGGAATTTTTGAGCAGTTCGGAGAACCGGCAAATACCACCTCTGGCTGGCCCCAGAATGGGGTGGGAATGGAGATTTTGCAATATCCTTCCCTCAGGAATGGGGAGGGAATGGGGATTTTGCAGTATCCTTTCCCTGCCACCCCCACCAAGCCACACCATGCCCATCAAGCTACGCCCACAGAACCGGTAGTAAAAAAAAAATTGGGATTTCATCAGTGGGCGAAAGCTCTAATCCTTAGAAGTATCTGAGTTGAACCCCTGCAGAAGCGACAGCAGACTTAGAACCAGAGAAATAATACCGGAGAAATAATTAGAACAATGAAATAATGATGATTTTCAAGAAATAGTCTTGAAAAGGTGTAATAGACAACAGGATTGTCACTAAGGTGGGAGTTTTATTACCATCAAGCAGATAGGAAGCTTGTTTCATGTTGACTATCTTTTGGTTAACAGAATAGAATTATATTTTCATAACAGAATCTCTCAGAACCCTAAGATTTCTTTGTCTTTGGCTCTTACGGGCTCCCGAGCTCTGGCTGCAATGGCCTCCTCCAACCTTCTGCCAGCGAAAATGGAGCTCACAAAGGCCGCATGCGGCCCTCGCGAGCTCCATTTTCGCTGGCAGAGGGTTGGAGAAGGCCGTTGCAGCCGAAAACGGAGCTCGGGAGCCCATTTTCACTGGCAGAGTGCTCGAGCCACCACAGGCATCCCTGACACAAGTGATGTCAAGCTGGCCACGCCCACCCTGACCACGGCCCCCTGCCTAGTCGGCCTCCTGCACCACCACAAGGGGGGGGCGTTTTTGCCCTCCCCGGGCTCCGGCGGCTTTCTTTGAGCCTCTGGGAGGGCAAAAACATCCTCCCCAACCTCTAAAGCAGGGGTGAAATGCTCCCAGATCAGACCAGATCGCCCAATCTGGTAGCGATCTTGGCTGTTGGTTCGGCGATCCGGTAGCGACGGCGGAGCATAGCTCTGCCCATCCAGACGGGGGTTATTACTTCCTAGTTATAACCAGGAAGCGATGTGTTTTTTACCTTCTGCACATGCGCAGAAGGTTTTGTGCATGCACAGAAGGTCTGTGCGCACCTGTGACACGTGTGCGCGTTTCCGAACCGGTATGGAAGGTAAGTAGATTTCACTCCTGCTCTAAAGCACATCCAGTTCTCACCTTCCTACCTAATTTCAGTGATTAGCAGTGAATAAATGTTTGCGACTTCTTTACGCAAGCGGGTCAGATGCCAAAACATCACAGCTCGGTGCAAAGCATAGCGGCGCTGCCTTTCTTAGTGACGAATGGTAATGCAAACATAATATTTGCTGATTAACTCGCTTAATAAGAAATGCCCAAAGGGAGAACACTTCAAGATGGCTCACGTACAAAACCACGATGGAATGCGGCGATTCAGGCAAGGCCCGGCCTTGAAAGAGCTGCTGGAGGGAAGGCAGCTATCAATTAGAACAGAACTTGCTGTGTACAGCAGGTATCTGAAGTATGTCCAGGAGCCTCAGAATGCAAGCAGCAGGCTTCAGAGGCAAATTCCTCCACCCACTCTCCTTGGAACAACCAGGTACCTACTTCTTAGTGTCCCTGGTTCAGATCATGGTCTCCAGGTGTAATTCCAGAGCTGCTTTTCACTGTTAACGTCCCTAGTGTTCTAAAGCAGGGGTGGGGCTGCCGGGGGTTCACAGGGGTTCGGGAGAACCTCTAGCTAAGATTCTGTGCAGTTCGGAGAACCCCCAAATCCCACTCCTGGCTAGCCCTGCCCACCCCGCTCCACCCCTCCCCTCCCAGGAGGCCCCACGTGGCCTGTTTTGAATGCAGGGCACACACGGAGGCTTGGGGAGGGCGAAAAACGGGCCTACCAGAAGTTTGGGAAGGCCAGAAATGGGCCTGTTTCCGGCCTCCTCCGGAGGCTGTGGAGCCCGTTTTCGCCCTTCTGGAGGCTCGAGGAAAGCCTCTGGAGCCTGGGGAGGGCAAAAACGCCCCCTACCTCACCATGGTGCAGGAGGCTGACTAGGCCATGCCCACCATGACCACGCCAACCCAGCAACCAGGCAGAGAACCGCTTGCTAAAATTTTTGAAGCGCCTCCTTTTCTAAAGAGCAGGAACAGTGCTCCCTGGTTAAGTAGCAGCTTGTAGAGTGAGGTCTTAGCTCATCTCCAAAAGCTAAGCAAGATCAGATATGGTTAGAGTAGGGGTGTCAAACTCAATTTCATTGAGGGCCACATCAGGGTTGTCTTTGACCTTGGGGGGGAGGCAGGAGGCCGTGGTCAGGGTGGGCGTGGCCAGCTTGACATCATTCATGTCAGGGATGCCTGCGGTGGCCCCAAGCGCTCTTCCAGTGAAAACGGGCTCTCGAGCTCGGTTTTCGGCTGCAATGGCATCCTCCAACCCTCCGCCAATGAAAACGGAGCTCGCAAGGGCCGAGGTGGGCAAAACCCAGATTGTTTGGGGCAATAGGCTGACTCTGTAATCTGCTTAGAGAGGGCTGTAAATCACTGTGAAACAGTATAAAAGTCTGAGTACTATTGCTGTGCAGGTATGAAAAACTGGAGATTGCACTGGTTTTGTGTTTTGTCATTTTTATATCACTGTGGTTGAAAGCAGATAGGTATGGAGGAGGAGGAAGAGGAGGAGGAAGAGGAGGAGGAGGAGGAGGAGGAGGAGGAGGAGGAGGAGTGTTGTGGTCCACCAGCAGCCTGAGGATCTGGCAGCAGAGTCGGACAGTGAGGAGGCTGGGGAGGACAATGGGCCAGTCCTGGAGTTTGGGGAAGGCCCAGACGGGGGCTCTGCGTCGGAAGCAGAAATGGTGCCAGAGCCATCTGGGAGTGATGCGCAGACTCCGGAGCCTCCAGAGTCAGATAGCAGAGAGGCAGAGGAACAGGAGGAGCCTGTTCCTGGGGCATGCATGCGCAGAGCTGTCAGAAGGAAAGAGCAGCTAAAGCAAAAGGGACAACTTGGGAGTAAGGCCAGGAGAGGATTGGCCCCTCCCATAAGGCTTAAAAGAGCAGCAAAGGCTCTTGGGCTCTTTGTAGGAAAGCAACATTACTAAATCTGCTTCCAGTCAGCGTTTCTTGTTTCTGAACTTCGTGGGGCTTTGACAAGAAAGGCCTTTGGCAGGGTGCCAAAGAAGATAAAGGTTTGTGATAAGCTCGAAGGACTTATTCTGAAAGATTAAGCTGGGAATGAAGTAATTCTCAGCTGTTATAATAAAATAGGTTCGGGACTAATTGTGCCTTGTAATGACTAAGTGAGCCTAGGTCACAACAAGGGGGAGGAGGTGGGGAAGGGGAAGAGGAAGGGGAAGGGAAAGGAGAAGGGGAAAGCATTTTCCTCAGGGTGACAATCAGAAATGTAAAATTTATCAGATCGAACCAGTAATAACAGGCTACTCTTTTGTAGGAAGGAATGAAAGCTTCATAATATGTTGACCACACGTGGAAGATCTTGGGTTCAACCTCAAGCATATTTGATTAACAGGACCTCAGGTTGGGATATTGGAGAAGTGCCACCCACAACTTCAAAGGTTACTTGAAGGAGCCTGGATAGCTCTGCAGACAAGGCACTGCAATTTAACACCAGCTGTCTGCAATTAAAGTAAGTTCGAATCTTGCCAGGCTCAAGGTTGACTCAGCCTTCCATCCTTTCTAAGGTAGGTAAATTGAGGGCCCAGTTTGTGGGGGCAATAAGCTGACTTTGTATAAAATATACAAAAGTATGAAGGCTATTGCTTAACACACTGTAAGCCGCCCTGAGTCTCCGGAGAAGGGCGGCATATAAATCAAATTAAAAAAAAAAAAAACTAGAGTGGAATTCTGGCTCAATGACCACAGAATTCAGGCAGTGGCTGACATATGTGTTGTTCTGTGGTCACTGAGCCAGAATATTGATGCATCCCTTCGTCAGATGCATGGAATGGATTTTGGAGGGATTACCGGGATGTGACTACTTTTCTCTTGTCTATTTGTCCTATCAGAAAGCTTCAATCACTGTTGGCAAAGAATGCGTACGAGGCGTAGATTGAAGGAAGTTAGCCATGCACAGATCTCATTAACAGAACACTCAAATCCCTTGACACGGCTTTAAAAACCTCTTCTACAAGGGTTGATTAAAATAACAACAACACGGTATAATGGAATCTTTGTGCGAAAGGGCTGCCACGTCGTTTGCCGCGATGCTTTTTGACACATCTGAAACACAATCTCACGACTAGATGGCTTATTTAATTAAGAATTCCTAAGTAAATGTTTTTTCTGAGCATCCGTACATCCCTGAAAAATTGGCAGGAATACATTTGGCATTTGACTTCATCTGCATGTATATTGCTGTTCTCAATAGTCTCTACTTCAATCTTCAAACAAGCACCGGAGCTGAAGAAGCAATGATGAAAAAGAAATAAAAGAATTTGCTGGGGTGGGGTGGGGGTAGCAGATTCGGTGAGGAGCATCTGTGCAGATGTAAAAAAAAAAGTCAAAATGGCAGGTGTGGCCCTGTGATTGAAGCCCTGGCTCCACATTTTTCAAATGTGTTGTGACTTCAATCATAGCTGCCCCCTTGACATTTTTTTAATCACATTCTCGGGAGACACCCTTAGCTCCAGTTCTGGCTCTGACTGCACTCGGCATCCAAGCTCATGAGCTGTTGGAACTGGAAAAATGCCCCCTGATCAAAGTCATATGCAAGGCAGGGCCCAGAAATTTGGTGGACTGGATCAGAAAGACCAATGTGCAGAATGAGCAGTGCATCAAAGACTCCACCAGAAGGACCCCAAACAACAAGAACATCAGTAAAGGGATTTTGGATATGCCAGAGAGAAGAGAGGGAAAGAAGCTATAACACCTCTGGGTGTCGAGGAAGGAAGAATTTCTTAACTGGTAATTTGTATGTCTGTCTTCTCTCTCTGATGCTCATTGTAGTAGAATATGTTTAGGAATGACAAGGTGACAATAAACAATAACACAGCTAACTAAAAAATGAATTCAAGTCTCTAGGATGAGATAAGTTACAGCCTAGGACTCAGGGGTGGGATTCAGCTGGTTCAGACCGGTTCGGGAGAACCGGATGTTAATTTTAATCTGGTTCACCAAACCGGTTGTTCCAAGGACTGGCTGACCCCACCTACCCCAACCGTCCCCTCCCAGGAGTCTCCAAGCGACCCCTTTTGGATGCCAGGTAAGTGCAGGGCGCACATGGAGGCTCTGGGAGGGTGAAAAATGGGCCTACCGGAAGGGGAGGCTGTTTTTGCCCTCCTGGAGGCTCAAGGAAAGCTTCCAGAGCTTGGGGAGGCCGAAAAACGGGCCTACCGGAAGTACCACTAGTCCAGAAATGGGCCCATTTCCAGCCTCCAGAGAGGCTCTGGAGCCCAGGGGAGGATGAAAACGCCCCCCCTCCATGGTGCAGAAGGCCAGGTAGGCCACGCCCCATGACCACCCCCACCCAGCAACCGGTTGCTGAAATTTTTCAATCCCACCCCTGGCCTAGGTGCTTAAAGAATTAGGGGAAACAAGGACAGAACTATTTCAGGTAATCTCTGAGGAGCCCCTACAACAAAGTCCCCAAAAGAATGAAGAGGAGCAGGTATTATTGACCCATCTTCAAAAAAAAAGAGAAGGGGAAAATTACAGTGTAACGTGACTGATACAAATTGCACAACTGCATCCCTTTTACGGTGTCCTTGTACTTTCTACCTAATGGCTTCTGCTTTTCTCTAAGCTTAGGAGCTTTTCTCAGGGAGACACCAGACAAGACGGACCTGGTCAAATAACCAGGCTTGAACAACAGAGCATTTTGACTGTTGAAAAAAAATCAGCCGTTTGAATGGTGTTATTTATTTGCATCCTTTAATGATCTGACACCATTTACAATCTGCCCTCGTCTTCCTGCAAAGAACTGCATCTGGAAACCAGCAATGCCAATGCATTGTGGTTCTCTGCAGCCACAGACCTAATTAGGGGCTCAGCTACTGGCAGCATCCTCACTTGTGATGTGGAAAAATCTAAGTCACACCGTGAACAATCCAGAAAATTGAGGAGGATTTGAAATGCAGAGGTCTTTGGCAATTTGAAAAGTAAACGTCCTTTACTATAATCAACCAAGCAGTTAATTACGATCAGGGTGGATTTGATTTAAATCAACTTGATTTAAATCACAATTTAAATCATGATTTAAATCACTAGTAAAAAGCCTTGATTTAAATCAACTCGATTTAAATCATAATTTGTAAAGAGCAACTGTCATCTCTGCTACTCCTTTGACCCACTGTTGACTCACTGATAGTCCCAATGTTGCAGAATATTCAGCCTCATGCTACATAACTAAGCTCCATTTCATGCTGAATAAACTAAAATATTTATGTATCTTAAATAGAAAACTATCTTACGATAGATTTTTACCCCAAAAGTTTTTTATTAAAATAAATTCAATAAAAATAAAAAAAAATCCAATTTAAATAAAAAAAAATCCAATTTAAATCAAAAAATTCTGATTCTTTTGATTTTTTTTTTAAAAAATTGATTTTTATCCACCCTGATTACGATTGAGGACTTTGGGCTTTCTAAAAGTTTCATAGGTGCATCAAAGAACTTCTGTGTTCAATCCATGCACTTGAGGACTTTATAACGTGGATGTGTACCAGTCAGGCTAGAGTCAGGAATAGTCAGTGTGAAATGAAGGAAACTGAATGTCTCCAGTCATGGCACTTGGGATCTTCATTTAAGTATATTCATCCAAATGTCATGCAAATTAAAATAAGGGCCAAAGTGTCCTCTAAATTCTCTTGGAACACATTAACTCAGACTCCCCCATTATTTATTTATTTATTTATTTATTTATTTATTTATTTATTTATTTATTTATTTATTCATTCATTCATTCATTCATTCATTCATTCATTCATTCATTCATTTATTCATTCATTCATTCATTCATTCATTCATTCATTCATTTATTTATTTATTTATTTATTTATTTATTAAATTTTTATACCGCCCCCTCTCCCGAAGGAGTCGGGGCGGTGAACAGCCAAAATTAAAAACACACAATACAAACATTAAAATACTATATACTAAAATACTCATCATATACTACTATATGATGAGCGTCCAGAGGCCCCTGCAGGAGTTTTTCAAGAGAAAGGGGCCACGTTGTAATGCAAGACGTGATTTCAACGTCTCTCGCTTGTAGGACAGTGTTTCTCAATTTAAGATGTGTGGACTTCAACAACCAGAGGGAAATTTGCTGGCTGAAATTTGGTGATGTGATTGGAGATGTAGGTGGGGGGAGACACCGAAAAGAGAGGTTTTGGAGCATCAGGACCTTTCATCATATTTACAAAAATGGCACAAAAGGGTAAAAATAACACCTGCACGAAGACACGTGCATTCTTTGAGTTTGGTCCATATTTAGAACTGTGTGCCTCCTTTAGAAGTTCACTGGGGAACTGGGGAATGCTCCCTCCATTCATCACTTAGGTATCCCCTTGTCTAATAGCCTATGCAATCACAGAATTCAAAAAATTCTGGGAGAACTTTTTCTGGAAAAAGAAAGAATTGGCCCCTTCCATCAACCAGTTGCACATCTTGGGTCAAAAGCCCATCTTTGCTTTTAAAAGTTGCATTTTCATGTGTCAGAAACATGTACCCCAGTGGTGGGATTCAGCCGGTTCTGTCCAGATTGCACGAATCTGTAGTGGCGACTACAGATCTGCCCACCAGCCCAGATGTAATGCACGACTACTGCGCATACACGGAAGGCCGTGCGAATGCGCAGAGGTGGCGCATGTGCTCACATTTGCAAACTAGTGGATCCCACCTCTGCAGTGAATCCTTTAAAATGGAGCTCTCGTCTAGTCAGTGTTTATAATTGCACTGTAAAATGAAATAAATGCTCTGTAAAGGGCAGGACAAGAAGTGATGGGTGGAAGAACATTAAAGAGAGATCCAACCTAGAACTAAGGAGAAATTTCCTGACAGTGAAAACAATTAAACAGTGGAACAGCTTGCTTCCAGAAATCGTGGGCGTTCCATTGCTGGAGGTTTTTAAGAAGAGATTGGACAGCCACTTGTCTGAAATGGTATAGAACAGTGATGGCTAACTTTTTTGCCATCGTGTACCAGGAGGTGGTGCGGGGGGTGGGGGGAGGTCGCATGCACACATCCCCACACCCATAATTCTATGTGCCCCGGCCCCGCGCATGCATGCACGACCCCCCCTACTCCCCCCACTCCTGGCATGTGATGGCCCGGTAGGCCCGTTTTTCTTTCTCACCTGGCTCCAGGGCCTCTCTAGGAGTCTGGGGAGGGTGAAAACGGCCTTCCCCACCCTCCCGGAGGTCCTCCAGAGGCTGAAAACAGCCCATTTAACAATTTCCGGTCCCATCCCAGACTCCTAGTGAAAAATGGACCTTCCGGTCCCACCGGAAGTTGTTAAACAGGCTGTTTTTGGCCTCTGGAGGACCTCCGGGGGGGGAGGCCATTTTCACCCTCCCCAGACTCCTAGAGAGGCCCTGGAGCCAAGTGAGAAAGAAAAACGGGCCTTCCCCACTCCCACAGGCCCTCCGGAGGTAGGAAATAGCCTGTTTTCCTATTTCTGGTCTGCCCAAAAGACTCAAAAATCAGCTGGCGCACCGGAGCTAAGCTCGCATGCCCACTGATATGGCTACGCATGCCACCTGTGGCACGCATGTCATAGGTTCGCCACCACGGGTATAGGATCTCCTGCCATGGGCAGAGGGTTGGACTGAAAGACCTCCAAGGTCCCTTTCAATCCTATCATTTTATGTTCTAATAATAATAGTTGTACATGGACATTACATAAAAAATAGCAGGCAAAGCAGATAATAACAAGACTTGGCAATGGCTAAAAGCAGGAAAGTTGAAGAAAGAGACAGAGGGGCTAATTCTGACTGCACAAGACCAAGGCTTAAGAACAAATGCATTCAAAGCCAGAATTGAGAAGATAGCAACAGACAGCAACTGACCAACTCTGCAAAAAAAAAAAAAAAAAAAGCTGATGAAACAGGGGATCTACTGCAAGACGTTCACACACAAGGACTACAAACAACGGCATGACAAAGCAGCAACAATGATGCATTGGAAGACATGCAAGACATACCATTTCCCTGCAAGCAAGAACTGGTGGAACCGTAAAACAGAGAAAGTAGAAGAAAATGAAGAAGTTAAAAAGCCCTGGAACTTTAGAAACAGACAAGCACCTATCACATAACACCCAAGACTTAACAATTCTTGATAAGAAAGACAAAAAAAATATGGATAGTAGATGTGGCAGTACCTGGAGACAACAGAAGAAAAGGAACTGGAGAAGCTAACTTAATACCAAGACCTGCAAATAGAAATAGAATGATTGTGGCAAAAGCAAACAAAGATAGTTCCGAGAGTAATAGGCACTTGGGTGCAATCCCAGAACAACTGGAACATCATTTTTTTTTATTGAAAAGTTTTGTAGGAAATACAAACATTTTCTACAACTGGAACATCAATTGAACACCATCGGCATTGACAAATTCACCATCAGTCAATGGCAAAAGGCAGTTTTTCTTGGAACAGCTTACATCCAGCGATGACACCATTAAATATCAAAACATCTGCCTATCCCAGGTCCTTTGAAAAGATTTAATACATGGATAAAAATGCCAAATCTAGTCTAAACATCTGACTGACTGAACAAACCATGATATTTTTTTTAAAAAATGCTATCTGTATAATTGGAGTCTCATTTTCCTTAAACAATATCATTTGGCAATAATAGCCATAGTAACAACATTTTGTAAAAATGCTCTCAAATTGAGGATCCATTTTCCTTGAACAACGTCGTGGATTAAGGTTTGAAATTTTAAAACTGCTTAAATTTAAAATAAATGGGCATTGAGCACAAAAAAGACAAGCATCAATTATTATAAAAGCTTGACCGATTAAATGACATGAAGGCAAAAAGTTGACAGTGAGACAGAAAAAGGGACAAACAAGGGAACCTTTTCGGCACCGAGTGCCCAAACCGGAATGTGCGTGCATGTGCTCACACCGTAGCGCTGGAAACTCGAAGACCAGCTGGCTGGCACACACATGCCTGTTTTGGGGCCCTTTTTTGGGCCGTTTTCAGACCATTTTGGGGCCGTTTTCAGGCGCTCTGGTGCCCACGAAGACCAGCTGGCTGGCACGTGCATTCACGCTGGAAACCAGAAGAACAGCTGGCGATGGCACACGTCCCCACAGAGAGACCTCTGCATGCCACCTCTGGCATGCGTGCCATAGGTTCACCATCACTGAGTGGAGCCTGAGTGGCGTAGGAGGCTAATGCCTCCTACTAAGGCAGCATTTAACATCCAGCTGCCTGCAATTACTGTGAGTTCAATTCTCACCAGGCTCAAGGTCGACTCAGCCTTCCATCCTTTCTAAGGTGGGTAAAATGAGGACCCGGTTTGTAGGGGCAATAAGCTGACTTTGTATAAAATATACAAAAGTATGAAGGCTATTGCTTAATGCATTGTAAGCTGCCCTGAGTCTCCGGAGAAGGGCGGCATATAAAAATAAATAAAAAAAATTTAAAAAATCACTGCTCTAATAGAATTAGTTTTCTTAGAGCCCAACACATTTTGGAAATATCATTCTTTTTCAAGTGTTCTCTAAAACAGAAGCAAAGCAAAAGAAGGCATCCATGATTCTTCAAAAGCTAACAATATATACATTGCACTACTTCTAAAAACCAACAATTCTCTTTAACCCATTCCCTAACTAGGGCAATGGATGAAAGCACTCCATAAGAAATAATCAGAAAGACAATGCTTTTTCCAAGCTTCTCCAGTAAACTTGTGCCATACAGTGAAACATCCAAGTGTCTTCGCCAAAATGTTCTGCAGGGCATGGTCTACAAAAGTGGAGATGGCAGGCACAACAGTGGGATCAAAGCTCCTCCTAGATTTTATGTGTATCGTGGCCTTTTGGATCGTATGCTAGAGATGAAGACACAAACTATGATGAGAGAGAAGGGAATGGACACATAAATCACTCAATTGGCTACCAAAAAAGCAAATTGTCTAGAATCATCATTTTCCTGAATGACTGTCACCTGTCACTGCATTCCCAGAGATGACAAATATACTTTAAGGAACACATCCAAGGGGTAGATTTGCAGGAAACTGCTCACAAATTGTCCTTGTTCTGTCAAACTTCTATACCCTAGGTTTTGATTTTTGGCCCGAATCACCTAAGGAAGCTTCAGAAAACTGCACTCCTTGTATTTCCTGAGATAATCTCATTCATATTTTGAACAGATTAACAGAGTTGGAAGGGACGAAGGTTATCTAGCCCAACCCCCCACCCAAGCAGGAGACCCTACACCTGTGATGGTGAACCTATGGCACGGGTGCCACAGGTGGCACGCAGAGCCATATCTGTGGGCACGTGAGCATTGCCCTAATCAGCTCCAGCTCACATATGCGTACCAGCCAGCTAATTTTCGGGCCTTCCGGGCCCACCTGAAGTCGGGAAATGGGCTGTTTCCAGCCTCTGGAGGGCCTCCCAGGTGGGGGAAGAAAGGCTGTTTTCACCCTCCTCAGGCTCCAACAAAGCCTCTGGAGCCTGGGGAGGGCGGAAAAAAGGCCTACCAGGCCCACCGTGCCATCGCGTGGCAAAAGTGGGGGTAGTGCAGGGGTCACATTGAATTATGGGTATGGGCACACGCATGCACGACCCCCTCCCCCGCATGATCCCCACTTTTGGCATGCGACAGCAAAAAAGTTAGCCATCACTGCCCTACACCATTTCTGACAAATGGCAGTCTAGTCTCTTCTTGAAAGCTGTTAGATCAGCGCAGGGAAAAGAAGACGCGACTCAGCAGAGGTCCGTTCAGCACTTGAATCAGCTCATACGGAACTGCCGGCTGAGCTGGCGAGCCCTCCTTATATACAGCTCCGGCAAGCTAGCCGGCCAATGACATTTATTTAAACTTCCCGCCGGTGGATAGCCAACCACCGGCGGATGCCCATATAAGGACACAACAAAAGCCTCCAGTGATGAAGCTCCCACAACTTCTGTAGGCAACTTCTGTTCCACTGGTTGATTGTTCTCACTGTCAGAAAATTTCTCCTTATTTCTAGGTTGAATCTCTCCTTGATCGGTTTCCATCCATCATTCCTTGTCTGGCCTTCGGGTGCCTTGGAAAATAGCTTGACCCCCTCCTCTCTGTGGCAGCCCCTCAAATATTGGAACACTGCTATCATGTATCCCCTGGTCCTTCTCTTCACTAGACTAGACGTGCCCAGTTCCTGTAACTGTTCATCATATAAATAATCTTGGTTGCTCTTCTCTGCACTTTTTCTAGAATCTCAACATCTCTTTTATAGTGTGGTGACCAAAACTGGATGCAGGATTCTAGCTGTGGTCTTACTAAGGCTTTATAGAATGGTAATAGTACCTCACTTGATCTTGACTGTATCCTAATGCAGTTTAGGATTGCACTCAATCATTCATTCAACAAAGCTCATCTGCAATCTTGAAGCTGTTGGTGAAACTAGGAAGAGCAGACTCCACCATCTTTGACCCCGTGTTGTCTGAAGACAACAAGTCCACCCACATGAGTCAAAGGGCCCTGCTTGGTGCCAAAAAGTGTTCTTTTGGGAAGGACAGGCGTGGACTGTTGTCCCGACATGCACCCAAAAGCAACCCACCATTTCCACACCGATTTTGTATTTGTTTCTGGATGTGTTCGCCCACAAACATCTTCAGAAGTCCATATTACATGTTACCCACTACAGAATGTTGTTCATAACTTTGAAGGAGCATGGTCTGGGAAGCAATTTTAGAGTCAGGAATATACAATTTGACACACAAGACTGGAGCTGTGGTGTATAGGGAATCTACTGTCATGCAGTCATGCTTTTCTAAGGAGCAATCTTTGGAGCGAAGGGATGGGGGAAAAAAATATTGTTGCTTATGGAAGCTTGGTATTTCTTGTCCTGAAAAACTAACCCTTATGGAGTTGACCTCATCTTCGAAATTTAATCCAGAATTTAGAGTTAAGAAGACAACAAGGAAGGCTTCAGAACCAGAGCATTTTATATTACATGCAGAAAGTGGCTGCACATTCAGGATAAAAAGGTAAAAGTTCCCCTCGCACATATGTGCTAGTCGTTCCCGACTCTAGGGGGCAGTGCTCATCTCCGTTTCAAAGCCAAAGAGCCAGCTCTGTCTGAAGACGTCTCCGTGGTCATGTGGCCGGCATGACTAAACACCAAAGGCAGACGGAACGCTGTTACCTTCCCACCAAAGGTGACCCTGAGGACACAGATAAACCTCCAAGTGCTTCAACGTCCCTCTAAAAGGATGCAAATGACCAGCTGTCTGCAAGGAATATAAATCCTTCCATTCCCCACTGTCCTGTCAGAGCTGAAGAAGCTCCTTGGATGAGAAGCGAAATGTCTTCAAAAGAAAAAAACAACAAAAAAAGTCCTGAAAAAGCACCTGATCTGGATGACTGAGAATCTCTACGGGATTTTTTGGGGTGGTTTCCTCATTTGCAAAGCTGTCAGAGACCCATCCCTCCCTTCCTTCCCTGATTGAAGAACTACGGAGAGGACCAGATGAGAGAAAGTGCCCTCCCAGCAAGAAATCCTTCTCCTGCAGCCGGTTAATGCAGTTCATCATTCTGCTCCAGGAAAACAAATATAAGTGAGAAAAATTGTGGTTGACAAGAATAGAAACCTTGGCCTGAGCCTCTGCCCCACCCGAGCTTGGCAAAGATCTTGAGCTGCCTGAACAGCTGCCAGCCCCTGAGGCTTCCACCTGCTTATGGTACATGTTAGGACATCTCAGGATCATCATCTTAAGCACAATCATCTCTTGCAAGGGCCATTCCTTTCCCTAATGTGCCCAGAAGGAGTCTCCACGGTAAGTAGGAGGCCTCTTCCTAAAAAAGCAATTCTACTTCCACTGGATTACCATAAAAAACCAGCATTTTTGGAAGAATGTAAAGCCACAAACTCTTTCCACATCTGGGGGAGGGGAAGGCAGTTTCGAGGTAGAGAGGTGATTTGGTGGTGGAAGGTTTCTTTTAATGCAGAAAAAGCAACAATTTGAATTCTCTTCTTCTCTTCTCTTCTCTTCTCTTCTCTTCTCTTCTCTTCTCTTCTCTTCTCTTCTCTTCTATCCTATCCTATCCTATCCTATCCTATCCTATCCTATTCTATTCTATTCTATTCTATTCTAGCGTGGCTTGATGGGGGCGGTAATGTGACTGGTTGGGCGTGGCCAACTTTTTTTCTTTTTTTACTTTTAAAACCATTTTTCTACAACCTCTTCGGCCGAAGAGGTTGTAAAAAAAAATGCTTTTAAAAGCCTCTGATGATCCCAGCTGAGCCGCGTGATCATCAGAGGCTTTTTTTTTTTACTTTTAAAAGCATTTTTTCGGCCGAAGAGGTTGTAGAAAAAATGCTTTTAAAAATGAAAAAAAAAAGCCTCTGATGATTGCGCGGCTCAGCTGGGCATGGGGGGGCAGGGATTTTTGCTACCGGTTCTCCGAACCACCCGCCACCATCGCTACCGGATCAGGTGATCCGGTCCGAACCGGGAACATTTCACCCTTGAGCTGGATGACCGTAGGCCAGTCACTCTCTCTCAGCCCCAGGAAGGAGAAGAAGAAGGCGAGAGCAAACCACTTCTGAAATCTGGCCAATAAAATTTTAAGGATTAGACCAGTGGTGGGTTTTTTTTATTACCGTTTTTTTACTACCGGTTCTGTGGGTGTGGCTTGGTGGGCGTGGCAGGGGAAGGGTACTGTAAAATCTCCATTCCCACCCCATCCAGGGGGAGGATACTGCAAAATCCCCATTTCCTTCCAATCAGCTGGGACTCGGGAGGCAGAGAATAGATGGGGGCGGGGCCAGTCAGAATTTTTACTACTGGTTCTCCGAACTACTCAAAATTCCGCTACCGGTTCTCCAGAACTGGTCAGAACCTGCTGAAACCCACCTCTGGATTAGACTGACTCAAAAGGTACACATACACACATACTGAACCACCATAAGCTTCAGCAAAGACACACCAGCTTCGCTCCAGTAGTAAATAAACCACAATAGAGCCAGAGAACAATTTTCAGACCACCAACGTCTTGTGATTACACAAATCCAGAACTATTTTGAAACTCTCTGATCTGAGGACTCTCCGTTTTGAACACAACTGTAGTATTTGAAAATAATCCTTCCACAGAGCAAAATAATCCACAAAAGACAGACAAGGCAATTCAAACTATCATCCTCTTTTAACGGCCCCATAATCCCTTGCGGGGTGGAGTCTGGGCAACTGAATGGAGCAGCTAGATTTAGTGGCCGGATGCTCTTCCTGTCGCCAATGCAGAGTTTTATTTATTAAGGGGATTCAAACTATGACATGGTAAAAAGAAAGCAAGGAATTGAAAGTCGGGAATAGGAAGGAAAGAGGGATCTTGAACGAACGGACAAAGGAAAATATAAATGAAGGATTGATCCTGGCAAGAGTTTGCAACATGAATTTACTTACAGCTATGTCAACCTGCCAACCTGAAAGTACTGCTACCTTGCAAGAGAAACCCTGTCTTGCTATCTAAAACTTACAATCGTTCGCACAGCAATCATTCAATGTGACAATGTGCACAGAAAGAAGTGACTTACGACTGGGCACTCACAACCATCACAGCATCCCCATGATCACGTGATCAAAATTTCACAACCAGCATGTATTTACTATGCGTCTCTGGATCCTGCGACTGCCACTGTGATCTTCCCAGTCAGCTTCTGATAACCAGAGCCATTGGGAGGAACCCAGATTCACTTAATTACTCTGGGATTTACTTAAACCAGGGATTTCCAACAGGGGTGGGTTCTAAATTTTTTTACTACCGGTTCTGTGGGCGTGACTTATTTTGTGGGCATGGCTTGATGGTCACGTGACAATTCTTTAGGATTTAGCAGGGGTACTGGTCTACCAGGCTTTTAACTGCTTGCAGAACTGTACCGGTCTACCCATTTGTTTTTGGAGGCACCGGTCTACCCATTTGTTTTTGGAGGCACCGGTCTACCCATTTGTTTTTGGAGGCACCGGTCTACCCATTTGTTTTTCGAGCGCACTGGTCTACCACCACACTGCCTTTTAACACTGATCAGCTGTAGGGCGGCCCTTTGAAGCCCGGCGGCAAGAGTTTAAACAGTTTTTTTCCTTCTAGCTGATTAGCTGGGACTCCGGAGGCAGCGAATAGATTGGGGGTGGGGCCAAATAAAAGGTAAGAATAACGCAGGGGAGGGGCTGGAGGGCCCAGCTCCTGAACAAACAGAACCGGTTCGGTGATGTCATATCGTCACCGTTACTGGCTCGGCCGAACCGGGCTGAACCGGGAGGAACCCACCACTGGTCTCCAACCATGGCAACTTTAAGACTTGTAGATTTCAACTCCCAGAATTCCTCAGCCAGCGAAGGAACGACTTAAACGACTGCAGTGATTCACTTAACAAAAAAGGATGTAAAATCGGGCCACTTATCAACTGCTTTCTTTAGACACAGAAACTGTGGTCGTAAGTTGAGGACTAGTTGCATTTCCTTAGCATTAACAGCAGAAGTGGGGTAGTTATTCAAAGGGGTCAGAAGGCCCTGGCATCAGTCAGGAGGTTCTTCTCCCTATCGAATCTGCAGAGAAGTGTGAGGTGGGCAGAAGATAGGAATGAACAGAAATGCCAATTTTCCAGAGGGAGAAGCCGGCAGATTTATTGCAAAAATCTTCAAATCTGCCTCTTGCTTGGTGGATATAAATCACTGACTTTCCTCCTTTTATGTAGGATCTGATTGTGCAACAGAGACACCCTCAGGGTAGGGTCAAAAAGTTAAACGCATTGCACATCAAACACAGACAAAGTTTTGGTGGCACCCTTAAGAGTACACCATCTTGATGTTTGTGACCATACGTGCAAATACCGGTGGATTCAAATTTCTCTGTGGGCATCAACAACGTGGCCGCATAGGTATTGGGAATGGGAGAATAGGAAGCAATGTTACAGATATTATGATGTCAGCATACAAACGACACAACTTACGCAATAGGCCTCATTTGCACAATGACTTTGTGGGTACTCCATCAGAGGCAGTATTCAGCCGGTTCGGGCCGGTTCAGGCGAGTGCGCGCGCAGGGGGCGAACCGGTGGTAACAAAATGTGAATCCCACTGCTGCACTCCATCACTGGAGGTTTTTAAGAAGAGACCGTACAGTCACTTGTCTGAGATTGTATCTCAAGTAGGTTCTCCAACTTGAGCTGGGGGCTGGACTAGAAGACCTCCAAGGTTCTGTTCTGTTCTGTTCTTATCAGACTTAGGGGTCAAGTCTGAATCCTCCTGCATTTGTTAACCCTAAGGAAGATTTAGAGATAAACGCTTTCATTCTCTACACAGGCAAAGCAGCGGAAATCTTTGCCCATTTGCACCATGGAAGTGATGTGATTCTCTTTGTTGAGTGAAAAGACAACTTGAACCATCATTTGGGTTGTCCCAGGGCAGATGGCTGCTCTTGACCCAATGCTGGTCTCCCAATGCTGACTAAAGTGATTCCAGGCTGGGCCTGGGAGGTTGGTCAGCCTCAGATAGCGAGCCTATATGGTGCCTTCTGGATTATCCAGATGGTTTTATAAGGGTTGTAGAATGGGAATTTTAAATTCAGCCAAAAATTGAATTATTTTAATATGGTTTTAAATTGTTTTGTATATTGTTTTATTATGGCTGTTCACGGCCCTGAGTCCTTCGGGAAAAGGGCGGTATAAAAATATAATAAAATAAATAAATAAATAAATAAATAAATAAATAAATAAATAAATAAATAAATAAATAAATTTATCCAGCCTTGGTCAGGGGAGAGGTCAGGCTGTAACGGAGAGACAACTTTTCTAACAATGCTTCCTAGCCTCCAACATCCTTCCCAATCCTTCAAAAAAAGTAGACTGAGGTTATGTTGGGTCTTTGCATTGGTCCATGACCATAACAGAAATTGATTTGATCTGTCCGTTCTTTCTTCAGCTGGCTGACTTATTTTAAACCAGAGGAATGCTGGATTTACGATTCTCTGAAAGAGAAAGAAAGATGAAAGATGAAAGATGAAATTGGGCTAAAGGGACTCTTTAGTAAGATATATAAGATTATAAATTTTGATGGAAAACCACAAAGGGTGATGAAGATGAATTGGGAAAAAGAACTTAATATTAAAATATCAGATTTAGATTGGAACGTGAATTG